>NW_024884911.1:7105601-7183935 GCF_019232065.1 Centrocercus urophasianus | reverse complement strand
CGGCGGCTCACGGCGGCTCTCCTCCCCTCTCTAGGTCCGTAGCCGGGGGCAGCGGCAGCGGGTGCCGGCGGGGTGACGCGGCCCGGCGCTCCAGGTACGCGGCCCTTTCCTCCGGGCGCGGCGGTGGGGTTGGGGGTCGGCGGGCGGCACCGCTACGTGAGCGGCTCGGCGGTTCCGGAGGGGTTCACGGCGACGAGGCGGCTGCGCTCCGCCGGGTCCCAGCTTGGGCTGCGGGAGGTGCCGCGTTTGTTGCTTGGTCCTTGGCGTCCTTAGCGGCAGCTTAACGTCCGTGAAGGCGAGTCGCTTTTCTCTGTGCGCGTTCGCTCGCGGCGCGGCGGAGACTTTTGCTTCCCAACGGTGGCTTTCGTTGCCCCGGAGATGAAGCGTGTCAGACGGCACTGGACTCGGGGCGACTCAGACGTGCGGCTTCACGGTCTGTAGGTGTAACAAAATCGGTTGTGCTGCCGACGCTGCCGCCCTCTGTGAATGTTCAGTCCGTAATTGCACAACCGGATTTCAATAATTTGCTTTTTCTGTACGTTGCACGCTGGTAGCTGTATGTGGTGCACGTCTCAAAATGGTATCGTCAGAACATTGGAACAACTCAGTCTGTCAGCAGATACTGCTGAAAATGTTCCTCCTGGAACCCTTGTCTTGTGTATTCATTCACTTGCACGAGGCACAACTCCATTTGCTCTTGTGTACATTGAGCTAAAATTTCATGCCCCAAGAGAGCAGTATCTGCTTTTATCTATGAACTTCAAAGCTTCCTTTCCAGCTCAATGTGGTCTTTGTAATAATTCTGAGGTGTAACTTTGGGGTTGTTTTGCTATTGCATCTCACCAAACCTTGCATCATTTGGTTAATTTCTCTGGTTTCTTAATTTCCTGCAATCACGGTTCTGTGTCAGTATTATGTGAAGTGTTTCATCAAGAATCACTGTAGCCTTATAAACTCTTAAGAGAACTGTTGCAAGATAACACGTTGATATCTGTCTTGTAGAATACCCACTGTTTTTCATTCTAAATAGGAGAACAAAATTCCTAGAGGAGTGGTCTTTCAAAGAATGCAAGAAACAAGACTTCCTACATTCCCCACATACTCAAATCAGGGAGCCTGGGAAGCATGATTTATAGAATGTGGGGTTATATGGAAGATTTTTTCTTAGATCCTTTAAAAAAAAAACACAGGACAGACCACCTGCTCCTCTTCATGTGCACACACACAAAACAACTTCAAGGCAATGTAGGACTTAAATCCAGTGCTGCTGGTACTGGAAAGCTTGTGTAGTCCTTTCTGCTAAGATAGGTTAATTGCACTTAGAAGTGTTTGCAGCAAAACAATTTGTCCTATATCAATATTTGTGCAAATCATGGAGTGTCTTAGAGGACCTGTAACCATTATTCTTGGGCATGTTTTTAAAGTAACGTGTTACATGTGCAAGAGGGAATTTTCTGTGTCTTGCAGATGCTGGGTTCTATCTCGCCTTGCATTCATGTGTTCTGAAAGCTCTTTAACATGAAAGTAAACAAAGAACCCAAATGCTGAAGGGTTGTCATTGTATTTGGAGAAGACAAAAATCTATAAAGAATTTTAATGTGGAAGCAAAACTGTACAACTGCTAAGACTGCTAAAATACTTCCGTGATTTCCCTTTAAATTCCACAAGTAATGTGGAAAACATTGTAACTCTTTAGAACACTGCTTCAAGAGAATATCTGTCCTTGTTTCTATTTAGTAATCAAACTGCATTGATATTTTTAAAGGTACTGCAGGGCAATGTAAACACAGACTTTTCTAATTTGTGTTCTGGAAACAAAACAAAGCATTCTCACTTGTTTTGTTTTTTTTTTTTTCCTTGCTGCTTTCCTTTAGGTGTGCCAAAATGTCAGAAAGATCAGATATTCTTCACTTCAAGTTTGATAATTACGGTGATTCGATGTTGCAGAAAATGAACAAACTGAGAGAAGAAAACAAATTTTGTGATGTTGTCGTCCATATAGACGATGTTGAAGTTCATGGGCATAAAATTGTGTTTGCTGCTGGCTCTCCCTTTTTAAGAGATCAGTTCTTATTGAATGACTCTAGAGATGTAAAAATCTCTATCCTGCAAAGTTCGGAAGTAGGGAGGCAGCTGCTTTTGTCTTGTTACAGCGGAGTTCTGGAGTTTCCTGAAATGGAGCTGGTAAACTACTTAACTGCTGCGAGCTTTCTGCAGATGAGCCACATTGTTGAACGATGCACGCAGGCACTCTGGAAGTTCATAAAACCGAAGCAGCCGTTGGAGAGCAAGGAGTGTGAACAGCAGAGTGACTCCTCTGAGCTGAAGGAACATGGGGAAGATGAAGACTCTCTGCCACAAGATTCACCTTGTATTCAACCTTCGGAAGACAGTATGGACATGGAGGATAGTGATATTCAGATTATCAAGGTGGAGTCCATTGGGGAGGTAACAGAAGTTAGGAGCAAGAAGGATCAGAACCAGTTTATTTCTTCTGAACAAACTGCGTTGCATTCCTCTGAACCTCAACACTTTCTAATCAACTCCACTGTTGAAAACAGAGCAAGTGAAATAGAGCAAAACCACCTCCACAATTATGCCCTTTCATATGCTGGCAGTGATAACATCATTCTGGCCTCTAAAGATATGTTTGGGTCTAACAACCGTGGTATAGACAAAGGCCTCCAGTGGCATCATCAGTGTCCAAAGTGCACAAGAGTATTTCGGCATCTAGAAAACTATGCTAATCACTTAAAGATGCATAAACTATTCATGTGTCTCCTCTGTGGCAAGACATTCACTCAGAAAGGCAATCTCCACCGGCACATGAGAGTGCATGCAGGCATCAAACCGTTCCAATGTAAGATCTGTGGGAAAACCTTCTCTCAGAAATGTTCCTTACAGGACCATCTCAACCTGCACAGTGGGGACAAGCCCCATAAGTGTAACTACTGTGACATGGTGTTTGCGCATAAGCCCGTTCTGAGGAAACATCTTAAACAGCTACATGGTAAAAATAGCTTTGACAATGCCAATGAAAGAAATGTTCAAGACATAACGGTGGACTTCGATTCATTCACATGTAGCGCTGCTACAGACAGTAAGGTCTGTCAGCAGGCCGATGGAAGCCAGGTACTGGATGCAGGGAAGCTGCCTCAGGCTGTGCTCAGTTTAAGAAATGATAGTACCTGTGTCAATTAAGCAATTAAAAACAGCCCTTGTAGGGATCATGACTGAGAGGAGCAAACAGTTGGCTTGGGCTCTTACCTAAACTAGTGGTATGCTCTGAAAGGCTTCTGATGGAGGGTTGGATTGCAAAACCTGGCAGGTCTTCAGCCATCGTTCTTAGTCTTACTTGATATTTTCTGTGAATAACAATCTTCCTTCAGGTTTCTGTCTGTGTCTCTACTGTGGATTAAGGGGTTAATTGTTTCATTTCTCTCTGATTAGGAGACTCAAGACTAACACCTTTTGAAAGACTGTTGCTGTGTGCTGCAAGTAAACCATCTGCTGTACAGTTAGAGGCTTCTCTGTGTCTGGGCAGATGGAGGAAAGAGCAAAGAGGACAAGTGTGTGAGATAACCCAATTGTTATATTATAAAGCACTGGATCACTGAAAGCACTCCACATAGTGCTGATTTGTTTTAAACTTACCTCTTAACGTTATTTTTGTCTGATCTTACCCCTAGACCCCTACAGTCGAAATGAAGTATATCTATGTCACTTTTTTCCCTTTCTAAACTATTTCAAGACAATTCTGCTGCCAGTTAACACTATCTTAAAAGCTCTCAGGGTTTTTAATGTTGGCATGCATTATGAAAAGGTGAAGCCCTGAATGATTTGGCAGGGTTAGTTGATCATTGCATAGAACTGTTCAAAATGAGAGTAGGTTGCAGCTCTGGAATGTGTGAGCTCGGCACCTGGAGTGCCAGGTATGACCTGTTTCATAAGCTGTCATACACAGAAGTATCAAAGGGCACTTACCATTGTATGGACTGATTCAAGGTAAGCACTTCAAAACTAGAAGTTGTCATCTATCTTGCATAAGTTTTGTTTCAGATAACCACAACAGTTGCTACTTTCCTGATTGGTTTTAGAGCAAAGCTGGAGTGACACTGTGAAAAGAATCTGTTTCAGAAGCTGCAATGTATAGGAACTCCATGCTTTTTTTTCCCCTTAACTCTTGTGTATGTCTCCTTGAGAACTAATAAGAGCCACATGTCAGTTAATATGAAAAAAAAAAAGAAAAAAGTACCTGCCATAGGTAGGTAAAAACATTAACAGCATGAAGTTTTTTGTTTCTTGGATACTGAAAGGATGCTTTTCTTTAAAGTGACCCACATAATTCATGCCCATTAGCATTTTACAGAGCCTAAGATGAGGTACAGGTAGCATAATTTCCATAGGTTAGTTTATCAGCTATCGACTGTACTTAGCAATACCTCATGTATACCGCCTTAAACATCAGATGTTGTGGGAATGGCATATTAGTTGGGATTTTGGGATTATTACTTCACGAAAGTGCCATGGAGTTCCCCACATCCCAGTCAGGCTGAAAGAAACGAATTTCTCATCTGCTAAACACCATTCCCAGTAGAACAGCATTCTTATATTGAAGTGTAGCACAGACTGATAATCAAGTGGCTGATCCTTGGTAGAGAACTGCTGTTTATGTTTGGAATAAGTATTTCTTCCAGTGCAGCTCTTTTCCTCAAGGTTTGCCATGAGGCTGAGATTATGCTTCCTACCTAAAAGTAGTATTGTTTGTGTGTTTGAATGAAGGGGTAGGGATAGGGGGGAGGCTGCTATTGTATGGTTAAAAATGCTCAACAGGTATGACCAAAGGTGTGTTAGAGCAGAAAAATGTTTTGTACGTAATTATCAAAAGTTGGTCTTGGTCTTCAGATATGTGTATGTAGAAACCAGGATTTCCTTATGCAGACTTGACACTGATGAATGGTAAAAATGTGTTAATCTTGCAGACCATTTTCAGAAATCCACATACCTTCGAGTAGAAAAGCAAGGTGATTCTGTGAATCCGTTTTTGCAATTGAGTTTTTGAACTACTGTACTTGACTGTTACATTAACTATTATTACATGGACAGCTATGAAGTAATACGCAGTGGAAATGGAGTTAGGGCATTATATCTTTCAAGTTGTAGCAAATATATTTAGGCCAAAAATGTAACTTTTTGGAACTTAAAAAATTCAGGTTCTTGGGGCAGAAAATAGGTAGGCATGGGAAAAAAAAAAACCTTTTCCTCTGAAGTTATCTGCTTTCAGAATAACTTTGAGCTAAAACAGATGATGACGGTTGTATCTGACACTTGCATTCTGACTTTGGGCAGAATCTTTTGCATCGTTAAAAAGTTTTTATAATGTTATTCATTATGTGGAAATAAGTTATAGCTCTGATGTCAAAAAGAAGATAGGTATGGAGAGTAAGAACTTTGCAGAGCCAGGCCAACGTGCTGTAAGGGATTAGTGGAAAATCTAACAATATACGAATATGGACATAATAAAGAGAATGGTCTTCTGCCAGAGAAAGGAATAAAACTGTACGAATGCCAAGAAAATGGATGTTATTAGGAGGTCTGTCTGGAAAGTTTCTTCATGGAATTTCAAAGCTTTAATGTTATTGCAAGGAGGATACAGCTTGCTGAAGTAGCCATTGGTGACCTGAAGCTGAAACGAAGAGATGAGAGGTTATCCTAAGAAACTAATAATGATTTGATCAAGATATATGAGTTTTCTGTCCACCCTGCACTGTGGTGATACCAACTTGTGAAAAGGCTGAGACTGCTGGCTACTCGTTTAAAAGGCTGCTTGTGACCATGTGGTGAGATCATGGCAGAAAAAAATAGGAAAAAGCAGAAATGCAGAAGACTGCTTCTTCATTGAAAATGAAACACGTCTGTTGGATGAAAGGTGACTTACAAATGTTTGTGCTTTTGGCTTGGCAAAGGGATACAGACCAAGAGTTGTGCAGGAGACAGCTGTGTAAATCCAGAAGCAGTGGAGATCTAAGAGGGCAATGTGCTGATGAGCGCAATGTGAAGTGCTCTGGTAGATTTCATGTAAGATTTGCCCCTATGTGGAGCAGAGAAGTTAAGAGTGTAACAGAGATATTGGAAAAGCAAAACCTGGATACTGCCTCGTCCCTGGATTAGATTAAAATGGAGTGAGAATTACTATAAACAGAATATACAGGGGCAGCTTGATTTTAGAGTAAGATGAACTTAATTGTCCATGTATGTAAAATGTTGTCTTCATTGCATTGTTCCAGTTAGTGAAAGACTAGATCCAGTGGTTGTTGCTGCTGATGCTGCATATTCAGATAAGGACTATGGCAGTTATCATAATCTGTGTGTTAATGTGTAGAATACTATTTGCTGGTAAGTGGATAGTCTCACAACTTAATGTGCTGTACAACGTCCTGCATATCCTAAAAATATCTGGTCTACTACAAAAATATTTTAATAACTTCTTGAATATATTAGGATTTTTATGTTGGCATTTTATTTATTTGACATAGAATTCTTAGAAGTCTTAGATTTACGAGGTTGGGGCTCACCACCTCACTGAGCGGTGGTAGCTCACGTAGCATGTCTTCCTGCAGAACGTGGTGCAGCTGCACAGCCTCCTGCAGGGATCAGGGATGAGTCTTTCCTTATTTTTTCGTTTAGAGGGCCTGTTTTGCGAGTCCATAACTGATACGATTGAAATGTCAGCCTTTCTCCCCTGACTTCTTGGCAAAACCGATAGCTGCCGCTGAACTCCTCTCAGAGGAACTTAATGCTTCCATGGGGCTGGTTGTGGTTCTGGTTCTGGAGCCGCTGGGAGGAATAAAGGTGAGGAGCGAGAATCAGAGTGTGACACCAGCTGAAACCGTGGAAAGGATTGGGAGCTCGCGTTATAACGCGGTTTTTGAGAAGGAGGTGGACAGGTGAACCGCCGGCTCTCGTCACTCACTGAATGAGCGCTTTCCCGTGGGCCTACAGCCGACGGACCGAGCATCAGCTACCTCTCCAGAGACTGGGCGGGAGGCTCATCCCGAGCGTTACCAAAGCAGGCTGGGGGGGCCGGGCCCGGCGGCAGGAGCCGGCGCTGCCCGTTCCTCTCGGCCGCCCCGGGGCCCTGCGCCTCCGCCCTCCCGAGCGCCTTACGGGGCCACTGCGTTGCTACCTCTCCCGGGCGGGTGGCGCCGTGCCGCTGTAGCAGTGCCAAGTCTTGTAATAAACGTGCTGCTAACTTCCGCACCGCCTCTCATTTCCCACCGGCGCGGGGCGGGACGCGCTGCCGGAAGGGGCGGGGCTTCGGGGGGCGCTTCCGGGTGGCTGGGCTCTGCGGTACCGGCGGCGGAGCGGCACCGGGAGCGGCCGGGGAGCGGGGGGTGGGCGGACGGGTGAGCGGCCGAGCGAGGTCCGGCCCGGCCCTGAGCTGCCGGCGGCGCTGCCTGCGCTCGGCGGGCACCGGCGAAGAGAGCTCGGCCCCGGGGCGGGCGGCCCGCAGGCCCGGCGCCATGGCCGCGGACTCGGAGGTGCTGCGCTTCCAGTTCGAGCAGCAGGGAGATGCGGTGCTGCAGAAAATGAACCTCCTGCGGCAGCAGAACCTCTTCTGCGACGTCTCCATTTTCATCAACGACACCGAGTTCCACGGGCACAAGGTGATCTTTGCCGCCTGCTCCACGTTCATGAGGGATCAGTTCCTGCTCAACCAGTCCAGGCAGGTGCGAATCACCATCCTGCAGAGCGCCGAGGTGGGCAGGAAGCTGCTGCTCTCCTGTTACACGGGTGCGTTGGAGGTCAAGAGGAAGGAGCTCCTGAAGTACCTGACTGCCGCCAGCTACCTCCAGATGGTCCACATTGTGGAGAAGTGCAGCGAGGCGCTGTCGAAATACCTGGAAATCGACGCTTCCATGGAGAATAGCAGCCAGGCTGCAGAGAAGTGCCATTCCTCTGACATTGAACTGAGGAGCAAGGACGACGTTTCTGATAAAGACTGTGAAATAATTGAGATTTATGAAGATAGCCCAGTTAATTTAGAATTCTCCGTTAAACAGGAGAAGGGGGATGACTTGCAGCCTGCGGCACAGAGTTTGGGCTCAGAAAGAAAGGACACAGGGACTCCGGACATATCAACGGTTGAAATAGGATATAAGGATGATGAAATATGTATCTTCAGAATGGATCCTATGAATGTACCTAATGTGGAAAACGATCATTTTCCTCAGCCTTGCACCTCCTCTAAAACAAACTTATATTTTCCCGAAACCCAGCACTCCTTGATAAATTCTACAGTTGAGAGCAGAAATTCAGAAATGTCAGGAACTCTCAGGAACGCTCAGGCTTTTGTCACTGACAATCCAGAGGGGACTTCGACTCAGATAAATGGGTTTCAAAATCTGGACGATTCTGATAATTTGTGGCGGAATCAATGTCCAAAGTGTCCAAGAGGATTTCTGCATCTGGAGAACTATCTTAGACATCTAAAAATGCACAAGCTTTTCTTGTGTTTGCAGTGTGGTAAAACATTTACACAAAAAAAGAATCTCAACAGACACATCCGGGGCCATATGGGTATCCGCCCGTTCCAATGCATGGTGTGCTTGAAGACATTCACTGCCAAAAGTACTCTGCAGGATCACTTGAACATACACAGTGGTGACAGGCCCTACAAGTGTCATTGCTGTGACATGGACTTTAAACACAAGTCTGCTCTTAAAAAGCACCTAACATCCGTTCACGGAAGGAGTAGCAGTGAAAAACCAAACCTGAATACTATTACAAAAATTGAAATAGACTGTGATTAATAGGTGAGTGGGTGTGGAGCCAGGCTCCACAAAAAGCTTCTATCTGGTGAAATTGTGCACATTCAACAGATCCCCACGTAATGGAGAAAAGGAAAAATATGAGATTGGTGATCAGTCAGGTCCTGAGAACAGCTATCTTGTCTGCTGTGCGAGGGCTGCTGTGCTGTAAGTCCTCAAAAGGACTTTTTAGTAGTTTATTAATTGAAAGTAAATGGCAAAACACAGAGAACAGTTTCATGCCTGTCTTGTAACATCCCTGAAATGTTCTAATTATTATCTCTTAATGATGCTTTGCACTCCTTTGTTCCAAGGGCAGACACTGCCAGTTTTTAAACTTTTACTGACATTGCAATAAGCTGAAGCCTGAGCCGTGACTCCTGATCTATAATGGCTAGGAGATGTTTATAGATATTCAGCAAGTCAGTCACCCCCCTGTATTCATGCAGAATTATGGTGATGTCATCTCCTTCCTTGACTGAACTTTGCTGGATCTTTCAAGAGAAGAAAGGCATGTGCTCATATTCAAGTTGCCTTTTGCAAATAGGGAATTGGTAAAAGTGAACAAAACAGTATTGCATTGCAGTTCATTTTTTTTTAACTGGATAGTCTCATTAGAAGGACTTGCATTCAGTTTTATGAATCAGATCAGAATTTTTCCAGATTTCTCTCTCCATATCATTTCTTCTGTTGTACCAGTGTTTAGTGCCTGTTTGACTTACTCTGATTAAGTTAGGCTCATTTGCTGAGCTGTAAGATTTGTCTTTGTTTTTTTTACAGATCTTAGATATATATACTAATGTGAAAACATAAACTGTATGCTATTATATATAATAACACTTGCTGTGTTCATTTTGAAAAGCAATCCATTATATCTCAAAAAAAACTACTTAGACATAGAGATCTTCTAATTCTGTGATCCTGTAAAACAGTAACTGTGTGTTTGGATAGCTGTGTTTGTACTTTATCAAAAGTTACTTCTGTTTCATCACAAGCAGTGAACCCCTGTAACGCAAAATCTTTATCCTGTACTTGTCTTTGACTGGTATGTGTTTCTTGCACTTAATGTGAAATGAATAAAGAATTGATTCAGTTGTTGTTATGAGATAGTTGTACTTACATTAGACTCTCCAGTTAGCAGAAAGGAGTTCTTTATCTTGTCTGTATCACGTGTGGATACACTTTCCTTCAAGGTTGACAAATGCTGTTGTGAAACTCTTGCTGAATCCAGAAGTATCACATTTGTGCTCCATAACCTGGCTGTTTTTAAAATACAAGACAACAACTTTTAATGTCAGTTAACAGGTTTGATTAAATTTAATTCTCAGTGATTGTAACTGGTTGTTGTTTGGGATTTTATTTATCAGTTACACAAAGGGCTGGGCATGTACAATGCACGCAGTGCAGTTTCCTGTTACTACCTGTAATGGAAATGATCAGCTATGCCAGCTTTAGCACTATCTTTGCATATTGCAATCTTCCACTTGTTTTATTGGGTATTTTTAAAGTTTTCCTTTTGGTTTAATTCAGTACATAAGTGTGCATTAGTTGGATTGTGACGATATTTGCAGGTTCCCTTTCACGTTAAGCTGTATGCATATGCCTTCCTCAAAAATCATGTTGTCAAAAGGGACAAGTTGTGTTTTCTAAAGCTGACTGAGCCACATTCCTCCAAAAATTCATTAAAATATTTGACTTTGTATCAGTTGACTTGTGAAGGATTCCGTTGCATTGATTCATTGGAACATACACACTACGTCTGCCTATCCGTGTCTTTCTGAGTTGTGACAAAAGTGACACACCCAGGGTAAGCAGCTGGTTAAAGTATGAATTACAATCACTTCTTCTACAATCACCTTGTGCAACAGTCTCGCATTTTGGAAAAGACAAAAAAAGAGAAGAGACCACTGTAGTTCAATAAATGCGACAGAACCAGGGCCTGCGTGTGTGTGTGCGTGCATGTGTTTGTTTGTGTTTGTGTGTGTGTGTGCTTCTGTGTGCGTTTGTGTGTGTGGCCAGGCTGAGCTGTGCACGGTGCCTTTGGCGGCCGCAGTCGAGCATTTTCGGGGTGTTGCTAAGCACGTTCTCCTGAAGGTGCTCCCTGTCCCCTCTCCGTACATATAACCGCTTGTCATAGACAGAGAACTGCACACCGTTTCAGGAACGCTTACGCCTTCTAATCACATTCGATCCATTCCGAGCGGCTCTGGCGCGTGTTCCCGCCCCGCGCGTCTCCTCAGCGCCCCTCCTCAGCGCCTCGGCCGCTCCCGGGAACCTCCAACCGCGACAGTTTAGCCCCTCCCTCTCTTTCTGGACAGTCATTAGGAAGTGATGAATTTAATTTTAAGATAACCACAACTAACAGCAGCAGCGGATACCTGGCGGGGCACGCTGACAGACCGCGCGAAGGCGCCAGCGGCTTGCAAGAGCCGCTCTACGCCGCCGTCTCGATGACGCCCCTTCGCCGGGCGGTGCGAGGACGCCCCAGCACCGCCCTACTGACTCCCACGATGCCCCGCGCCCCCTCCCTCCCCGCGGCGGTCACGTGGCCGGCGGGCGCGGCGCGGCCGTTGGGCTCTCGCGCGGCGGCAGGAGGCTCTCGCGAGAGGGGGCGGGGCGACGCTCCCGGCTGTCAGCGCGATGAGGAGGCGCCGCCGAGGCCCCGACAGCCTCCGCCGGGCCGCGCTGCGCTGCCCGCCCCATGGCGTGTGAGAGGCCGGGGCCGCCGCCTGCTCCCGGCCCCTCCGCCCGCGCCTCGCAGGTAGGAGCGGGGCTGGGCGGGGGCGGTCGCCAAAGGGGACGCGGTGACCCAGCGGGGCCCCGCCCGCCCGCTCCCCCACCCCGGCGCCCTGCGGGGTCCCGGCGCTGCGGAATCCGGACGGGGAGCGGGGCCCTGCCCGGCCTGCCCAGCGCGGCCCCTGGCGCCCCGCCCGCCGCCGCACCGCGGGGAGGGGGCCGTCCCCCGTCGCTAGGCCGCCGGGCAGCCATTTGGTGGCGGCTTCGAAATGACGGCCGGGGCCGGGCGCAGGTGCGCGGCGGGGCAGGGCCCGCTGTCAGCGGCCGGGCGGGGCGGGGCGGGGACGGAGCCGCCCCGGCTGCTCCAAGCGCTGTTCCCTTGTCTCCCTTATCTCATTTATCTCCCGGCCGCGGCGGGGCAGTCCCGGTTCCTCCGTCGCACGTCAGTATTGCCTGCTGCCCGTTCCCTGGGGGCCTCCGGCACGGCGGAGCGCTCCCAGCGCTTCCGTCGCGGTAATGGTGGAGAGGAGTCATGGTGGAAAGCAGGGCCCAGCGCTGCGCCCAGCGCGTCACGGCCCCAGAGGCTGAAAAAAGCCGAGCAGGAAAAGCGTGCCTTCGTTCTGCTGATGCTTGGGCTGTGCCGAGGGCTTTAAGTTAAGGGAGGAAGTCAGCTGAAAGCATAGTGAACACGAGTGTGGTCAGGGAGCTGTAAGCATCGCTGTGCAGGCAGGGTGTGCAGTAGAGCAGTCTGTACATGTGGGGAGGTAAAATAATGCCCTAGCTGAGGCTGACACCCGATGCTCAGGTACAGAGCTGTTTCCTTCCATCTTTACATGTGAACTTGGAATTTTTGTTGAAGGAGTTGGCGCTACCAGCAGTTTCTGTAGCTGCTCGTGTGGAGGTTCTCTCGTGCCCATTGCAGCTATTCTGCAGTGTTGAAAACAAAAAACAGCCCTTCAGAGTACAAGGATGAACATTTGTACCAGTGGCAAAGAAGACTTATCATTTCCAGTGAGGACATACAGTTTACATCTGCTAAACCCAAATACTCTTTTTGACCTTCAGTCTGTGTTAAACATTTCAGAATTCTAGAAATTGAAGCCTGCTTCATTAACAGAGATACTGTTCTGTTGGCACTGAATTCTTAATTTTTATAATTGAATGCTTTCCCAAGAACTACTGCCTTTTTAATGAAATTCTTCTTTCTGCATATGGGCAAAACTTTCCTCAAGAGATAATTTCTTCCTGACTTGTCCTTTTGCTTTGTTCGAGGTCGTGGTTGTTTCTCTGGAAAACATCAAATTCCAACAGTTTGACTCTCAGTTCTTCAAATATCTCAAGGTCTTCATTTTGAATGCTGATCTTTTTTAGTTGAGGTTGTGTTGGTTGGTGTCCGGAGGGCAGTGGTTAGCAGTGTGTGCTGTGAGGTGTGCATTGCCTTTCCTCTGGTCAGCTTTTGTGCTTTTCTTAATGGAAAGTGGTCTCTCTGAACTGGCTGGACAATCCCAATGAAAGGAGAAAAATCCGTATCTGTGGGAGTGTTAAGCTGTTCTGTAAGAACTTTGAAAGGCTTTCTGTCCCTCTTGGAAGCAGCCTGTTTTTTTGCAAGGGGTTTCAGAAAGGAATTAGTATTTCTTTAAAATTCTTTGGAAAATGTTAGTATATGGAGCTTCTTTATAGTATGCATAGTTGAATCATTGCAGTGAAGATGGTGTTTGCAAAATGAAAACACCTCTTGGATTTGAAAGATGTGGGGAACTAATCCACACACACACATGAGAGTCCAAATTCTCTGAAAATATTCCTGAAGAGTAAGGAGTTCAGCGTATCTCTTGTTGGATTGTGTCAACATGGATCTGTTTAGAAGTTCCCTTTCTCTTAAGGCAGCTTTAAGTACAACTGATTTTGGTAGAGAAAAAAAAATTCATTTATTTGCCCTTCAGTTAGTTCTGAAAAGTCAATACTGAGCTCCTATCAGTCTGTGGCAAGGGCAAACTCTCTTCTCATTGACGCCTATAAATCACCAAAAACCCCACAGTGGCATTACATAAGTATAAGGGAACATTAAAAATCTGGTAACAGGATTTGAGCTGGCTGCTCTGAAAGAGGAAAGGGCCAGTGTTAAACATTGAGGATACGCTGCCTGGTGTTGATTTGGGGGGGGAGTTGTACCTTGAAGTGAGTGAACTTTGGCCGTCACCGAGTGAACAGTGAACCGTGGTTTCTGTCAGTGAGCTGTACTGCTGCTCACAGGCAGTTTGTCTGAGGAGGGAGAGGAGATCTAAGGCTTTAATTCCTGAAGAAGATTGCTGTCTTCTCCTGTGAAGCACGAATGGGTGTTTTGGCAAAACACAGTCTGGGTGGGATGTTATGTTCTAATGCATCCCTGAGGTTTTTCTCTTGTTGATAACTTTTCCGGAGTTAAGTAGGCTGCAGATATTCCCAGAGGCATGAATGTTCAGTGGATAAAAAAAAAAGGATTGGAATATCATCTCTAGTGGTCGCTAAAGGCTTTCCTTCATATAGAATTTGATGTGTGATATAAGCAGATTCGCATGTCACAGATATTACGGAATGCAGAAAAAAGCAAGTCTGCTCTGAAAGGAGGATTTATTTTAATTTCAAGTAATCATTGCTGAATGATGCGAAGCTATTATGATTTCTAAGCCTTTAATGAAGCTAGTTTTGTAAATGATGGCTACTGAAGAGAAATGAATAAAAGATTCTAGCCTTTGCAGAGAATACTTTAATACTTGCAATTTGATGACGTGAGCCACGAGCCAGTCAGGATGCTTTCAGAACTGCATAACTTGAGAAGGAGGGCTTGAAAAAGTTGCCTCTGCAAAGCAAGCAAACAGCTAATCTGCATAAATGACATGTTATAATGGAGATGATTTTAAAGCAGAAAAGACATGATCTCTACAGTCAACAGTAGGAGCGTGTCAATATCAAGGACTCTTTAATTTAATCATTACATTGATTATTTTTTTTAAGGTTTGTGGATTCAATCCACAGTGGGCTGTACTGCCTCAGTTTGTGGAAGCTCTACATAACAAGTTGCCATATTTTTATTTTTAAGATCTCTTCTGTAGAGGAGCCTTTGAGTCCTATCGAGTTGCTCGGTTTCTCATTCTCACACAAGATCTGTTTGCAAGCCTGTCCTTTGCGTGAGCCTCACAAGGGAGCTGGTGAGGAGCCTGAGCAGAGCAGGCTGGCAGGAACACCGGGCTGCTGCTTCTGATCAGAGCTGTGCCTGCTGCTGCTCTCCTCTTCCTGGGCAGCTGCCTGGGGGAGCAGAGTTCAAGCCCTCAGCCCTTGCTTTCTTTGGCAAGGGCTGGTACTTGCGTATCCCATGTCTTGATAATGCCCTGTGCCCAGTGGTGTGCAGCCCTGATGGGAAACATTCTCAACCTCGTGTTGAACTTTTTTCTATTCAAAGAAAACGGAGTTATCGTAGAATGAGGCACATTCTCACCATGCAGCCTGGTAACTGGGGCATCTGGCTGGGGAGGAGGTGCTGACTTTTTTCTCCCTTGCTCAAAGAGTTGCACAAATGATCATTGCAAATGAGGGGAAATCCAAGTCATCTACTTGGACAGCTGAAGGTGAGGCTAAAGTCGTCTTTGAGAGCTATTTGGTGCTTTTGTGCGAGGAACAGCTTCAGCTGGAGATCGAAATTGCCCCCATCTGTACCTATTTGGTTGCTTTTTTGGAAGGTGGAAATGCGGGCTTGAAGTATTAAAAAGGAATTAAGTTTGTATCTCTGTGTGGGTGAGAAATCTAGTTGGTGAAGTAAGATGTAAGCCAACACCAGCCACTAACTGAACTGCGTCCCTTTCTCTACTTTTGTGTCATGTTCTTGCACTGATGTGGAGCAGTAAATGTCTCCTCCTGCTGTTAGGCCTCTGAGCTCTGGGTATGAATGGATTTGAGAATGAAGCGTTGTCAGCAGTGTTTCCAGTCAGCTCTTCCAGACAGTGCAGGGCTCAGCATCCTTTGCAGTGCTCCAGAGCCTCTCCTTGCAGCTCGGTTCTGGCTGCCTTCAGGTTGGCAGGTTGGGAAGGCAGGCAGAGGAGACAGGTAACTGCTGAGCCTGGCCAAGTTAACATGCAAATTTGAACCTTTTTCCAAATACAGACGTTAATGAAATGTGTCTGTATTTCAGATAAAAAGCATCTCAGTCTCATCTAGAAAATGGTCTGGAGGTCCCAAACTTCCCATGGGGGAGGAAGACAGTAACACTTAGATTAGCTGTACACTGTGTCGTGGGATTGGGTAGCTAAAAGTTAATGTAAAATAAGAACATCCAGATCTTACAGCTTCTATCTGGAAGTGGTACAGCTGATCAATGAAGGTTCTGGGGCTTCACACCCGCCTTCCTGTCACTGCCATCAGTTCCATCAAATACCCTGGTCTAAAATAATCACAGGAAAGTCAGCGGCTATCATTGTTACTAAACTCCAGTGCAACCATTTCTGCAATGGAAAAATGTTACTGTATTACAAACAAAATGACTCAACTCTGATATATTATGTAACTTTGAAGCTAGGCGGGTGTTTTTTATTTGTCATCTGAAATGTTGCTTTTAATAGTAATACATGTCATTCCTACAACGTAGTAAATAGTAAACATAGTTACATATATATGTGTGCGTATAAAATTTGCTGTGTCTCACCAAACTCTTGTATGTTTGACCTGTTCCTCTATGTGGGATGCTTGTGCTTTGGCAAGGAAAAGAAGCTTGGTATCATGTGTAGAGGTGGCATATTTAACAGACAGATCAGGTAGACAAAGGATAATTACACTGAGCATATTTTCTGTTTAAAACCAAAACCCCAGTGGCTTCTTGTTTTATTTTGTTTTCTTCCTTTGTTCAGTTCAGAGCACTGGAGCAATTTGTTCTTCAGGAGTCCCTGAAATCCATTGGTTCTGACAAGGAACAAGAATGTGTTACACATTTGGCTTATGCCTTCTGTAGGAGTCAGCGTGATGGGGAGGAGGTTTGGCACCTTCTGAAGGCACAGCCTTCAGGTGGGGCAGTGACAGGTAGCAGCTGTGGTGGCTTCCTCTTGCTGTGGCTGCCCGAAGCTTTGAGCTGACAGCTTTCCTCAACTGTGTGCCCATTTCATTAGTCTTTTTCCTGACAAGAAATCTGGAAGTCAGCACATGCTGAGAAGAGTCTGCCATTTCTGATGGAACAATACGCAGAGATCTGTACAAATCAGGGGTGCACTCTTCAAGAATCTGTTTTGCTTTCTTTCCGTGCTGGTCAGGGAAACAACTATTTTAGAAGCCTGTAGAGAGGTGGTGTTAGTTGCACATGTCTGTAGTATCTGTGGAGACTGAATGTGGGTACTGAGTTGGAGTTCTTGCACTTCAGCTACTTAATGAGTGGTTTGCTCGGAGGCTGCCAGTGACCAGCAGCACAGTAGCAGCAGGCTGTGCGTGCAGCAGCCTTCCTTTGCACCTCTCCCCTTGTGTGTCACCATGGCAGCGCTTCCTTGAACAGTCCGGGCTGTGCAAAGAGAAGTGTAAGGCCTTGGAGCAGCATAGTGGTGGTGGCAGCACCTCGGTGTTCCAGGAATGCAGGTATTTCCTGCAAGGCTTTATGCCGCAGTTCTGCCCAGCACTTGTTGTTGAAGCAAGTGAGCTGAAGAACGTGCTGGGATCCTTTATAGAGGAATGAAATGTCTTTTTAGGTGCATTGGCTCATTTGTTTTTGCAGTTACTTGTTTTGCTTTGGGGTTTCAGTGGTTAAAAGATAAGTGTAGCAATAGCAGGTTAAAGAGGAGCACCTTTTTTCACCCCTGCGAGAGCTTTGACTGTGCTTTCAGACGAGCTGGATGAAAATCTGTTGTCCAGTACATGTGAATATTTTGGCCAGTGTTAGAAGCACTGCCTCAGCAGCTTTGTTCTTAAGGGACAGGTTCAACTTCCAGTTTGTTTTGTTTTATGTTCACTGTGAATTTGCTTTACTGGGGGTGGGATTTCTGCATAATACCAAAAAGCGCGCTGAGGTAGGCACGTGTTGTACAAATGTCCTGTTACTTAAGGGGCACTGAACGGTCATCGTGTTAAATAGAATTTCTAAACAGATGGCTACAACTAATGTGTAATACTGGAGCACCAGATAGACTCGATGTGTGATGTAATTATTTCAGTGGTCCAATACTTTAGCATTAATTACATGTTAGCACAGCCAACAGTGGACTCACAGTGAAGCGTTACTGAATTCAAATCCAGGAGAGAGAGCACAGCTTTCTTAAAACAATTACCTTTTTTCCATGAAAAAAAATATATGTATTGAAATGTGTCATTTAAATATCTAAATATTTGCATTCTAATAAGCTGCTAGGATAGGCTTGTTCAGAGCCTTGAAGTGAACTAACAGGTCTGCAGGTTGCATAGAAAGTCAACATTGCTGCACATTGCAGTGCAGGGTGGGGCTGTTCTGCTCACAGGTGAATGTGGATATGAGTCTTCCACCCAAGTTTTAATGTAAATGGTTTCAGTGAACTTCCCAGGCATGTTGTCTTTTTCATAGGACTTAAGTTATGTAAAATGCGACATATTTTAGAACAGTTGGTTTTTTTGAATAGGCAGATGTAAAGGACATGCATGATACCTCTGAACAGCGAATTTTCAAGAGAAAACCCTTAATAACAAACCAACTGAAGTTATTGCTTGCTTTATCCTTAAGTGCTGTCCAGAATGCCAGGATTTTCTGTATATCAGATGTTTTCCTGCAAGTTTGCTGAAGTGGGGTTGTGTTGTTGTGTCTGGTAGAGGTGTAAAAAGCAAAACGAGGCAGAACGATCTCGAGTGCTCTGATGGGGGAGGGAGAGGGAGGTGGCATAAGAGAGTCATAGAATTATTAAGGTTGGAAAAGACCAATAAGGTTGTGTAGTCCAGCTGCAGCACCACCATGCCTGCTATGCTGTGTCCTTAAAATAGTACTTATCTCTTGTTATTAGTATCTTTTTGTGATTCTCAATAGAAAATGGTTTGGTATCCGATGAAACCTGAATGAAAACTTCAGAAGGAAAGCATTGCTGTACTTCACTTCAAATGAAGTGAACCTAGGTAACATTTTGTGCCTTCCCCACACCCTTCCCAGGCCCATTCTGTAACCAGAGAGTTCTCTTAGAGCTGTGAAAGGTTGAGTTAAGGTGAGATTGGATGCTTATGGTCTTTCCGTGCCAATAAATGTCTTCCTTTTCCTAACTGAAGTTGTATTTAATCCTGTGAGAAGAACTTTAATGCCATTTATTGTGAATATGTTCAAATTCAACCTACTGTAGCCTACAGTAATTCAGTTCATGAGCCTTTCTGTACAATTATTAAACTATCAAGAAGTTGTATTTTGAGTACTTTGATGTTAGAATTCCATGTTAGTCTATAAAACACTGAAATGGTATTTTTTTAATTCAGACTCATTCTAGACTACCAGAAAGCATGTTTTAAATAATCTGTTATTCACTTACAGCTGCCAAAACGTAGTACAGTGAAATAATGGTCTTCTAGCCTGCTAAGCAACTGTCCAGCTTCCACAATGCCTGTGCAGGCAGCTCAGTGGACAGAATTTCTGTCCTGCCCAATCTGCTACAACGAATTTGATGAGAATGTGCACAAACCCATCAGCTTAGGTTGCTCTCACACTGTCTGTAAGACCTGCCTGAACAAGCTTCATCGCAAGGCATGTCCTTTCGACCAGACTGCCATCAACACAGACATCGATGTGCTTCCTGTAAACTTTGCACTCCTCCAGTTAGTTGGAGCCCAGGTATGATTTAAACTGCTCTTTGTTTTGCCATCTCATGTTATTAACATTTACATGCCAGTCACAATACTTGTGCTCATGTTTTTCCCCCATTTGGTCCAAGAAATGGCAAGGGTTTATCTTTGTAGCCTTTTAAAATCAGTGTATGCTATAAAAGGAGCCACATCATTTTCAGATCCATCTACTTCTTGAAAAAATGAAGATACTTCCAAGTTGTAAGTGAATTCTGGTGTGAAAAGACTCTGACATGGGACTGGAGAAAAACACTTATTAGAAATGAGACAATTGCCTGTGACAGTAGTCACTGGAAAAGCAGTCCTGCAGATTGCGCTCGTTTATTGTACACTTTGTATTGTACACTTCCTTGCAAGGAATCTCACTTCTGCATGTCACATGTTCAGAGTAGCTAGCTGTTTAACCAAGTTATGGAAATATGTCTAGTTTTTTTAAAAATATGTATGATAGCTTTTCAGTTGCATTTTCAGACGCTGGCTAATCAGGCCAGGAATGTTCCTTGTTCTGTCTCATAGCAGTGGCAAAACAGTGATTATATAATCAGTACTGCACTTTATGGAGACTAAATAAGTCTGTTCACCTTATGCTGATTCACATTCTTTTTCATAATACTGTCTATAACATCTGGGTGATGTAATGGTGATGCATTTACTTTTCTTTTTAATGTTTTTTTGCATGCTTAGCTGAAGCTGTTGATAATAATACGATCTGTTTGTGTTTTTTTTCTCAAATTCATCTTTTTTTTTTCTTGTGTCACTGCCTTGATCTAACAACATTCATTTTCCTGGGCTCTGAACTTCTAGCAGTGTCTTTCAAACAATTGACTCTATTGTGACTATGTTCCTTCTATTTTCATAGTCTGACCTTGTTACTCCACTTTGAGTTCTTGCACCAAGTTAAGTTTGATAGTTCTTCTCTTTGAAGACTTCAAAGCTATTTGTATGCCTATATGCCTTTATGCTTGAATTATTTAACTTTGTTTATGACTTTTTCATCTTATGTTCTTGCCAGTTGTAAGACAACTTCCCTTGTTTCTCTGTAGTAAATCATGCTGGTTTTGTACACTTATCATCCTCACAAATCTTGTGTTCTTCAGGTGTCTTTTCACTACGTTTTCCATCAAGTCTTGGTTATTGCTTTTTTTTTTTTTTTAATCCTGCTTTGTTCTTAATGTGTTGAGTACTAACAAAAATAATCTTTCATTTGTGATACTTGTCTTCAGTCCGTTCTGTTACTCCTTATTACCTTCCACACAACTTAGATGGGTTCTGTCTTTCTCTTCCCTCAGAAGCATTGTACATCTGCAGTGTTATGTAACTATGGTAGTGATGTTGGTACCATCATAGGCTTGTCAGATGGGTACGTCCAATTCTTTTTCACATTCTCTTTACGTTTTTTAGGTACCTGATCATCAGACAGTAAAGTTGAGTAATGTAGGAGAGAACAAACATTATGAAGTAGCAAAGAAATGTGTTGAGGATTTGGCACTCTACTTAAAGCCATTAAGTGGAGGAAAAGGTAAGTCTCCACTGAACAGTGGGGTTTTGGTGCAGCAGTTTTGGCGTGCTTTTAACAGCCCTGTGGTTTTAAGCACTGATTTTAGACATCAGTGGCATAATTCTCTTGTTTTTATAACAAAATTTTCTACCATGTTTTATTCACGCTTCTGACAATTGATTCTTGATCTCAAGTTTACAAATACTTTTTTAATATTTAATAGTGCTTCCACTTCTTTCTAAAGCTGAACTTTCCTCAGAGGATGAGTTTGACGTCAATTTAAGACTCTCATTAAAATTTTTCTTGCTAATGAGTTACCTGGAATTGCCCAAGAGAAATGATGATACCTGTGATTAGAATTCAAGTCCTAGAGACATACTATTATACATTTTTGTTTGTTCTACCTAGATTAATTTGTCCAATTAAAAGCAGTAGTTTTCTTTTCTCTCTTTCTTTGAAGGTGTTGCTAGCTTGAATCAGAGTGCACTGAGCCGTCCAATGCAAAGGAAGCTTGTGACACTGGTGAACTGTCAGCTGGTAGAGGAAGAGGGTCGAGTTAGGGCTATGAGAGCAGCTCGATCGCTGGGCGAGAGAACCGTGACAGAATTGATCTTGCAGCACCAAAATCCTCAGCAGCTTTCTGCCAATCTTTGGGCTGCTGTCAGGGCACGAGGATGTCAGTTTCTAGGGCCAGGTAAGGTACCTGCAGAATCTGTAACGTATAAATATACACATACCTTTTCTTAACACACAAAAAAATCTTGGAAGCTTTTTCTGTGCAAATGAAGGTACCGTGACTTCCATTTTTCAACTTTATATGAGAAAGAGGGAAGGGAAAGAAGACTACAGGGTAGTAAAATCTGCTTTCTTAAAAGGTTGGGGTTTGTTGTGTTTTGTTTTGGCTTTATTGGCTGTTCATTGAAATTATGAGGAATTGATTCAAAACTGCTGGTGAAGAAATGTGAATAAGTCAGCTTTCTTCACAGCCTGTTACACAGCGTAACTGTAACACAAGCTGGTTGTACTGCTGCCTCTGATCAGATTTTGATGCTAATGTGCAAATTTCTCTGCTTTATACTTTAGCTGTAAATACAAACAGCTAATTTTAGATACTCCTTCTGAACTAGCAAATTTCTTAAAATTTGTTCACAGAGTTTTTTTATTAGCGAAGTAAAAACAAGGAATTGTATTCAGGATGATTCATCCATTTCTGCATATGGTGTTAATACACGATAGCCATGCTGTTTTCTGGCAACATGTTTCTATTCTTTTCTTATTTTTGTGTGATAAAGCTATGCAAGAGGAGGCACTGAAACTTGTATTACTGGCACTGGAAGATGGCTCTGCACTCTCGAGAAAAGTTCTGGTACTTTTTGTGGTGCAAAGGCTAGAACCAAGATTTCCTCAGGCCTCTAAAACAAGCATTGGTCATGTTGTGCAGCTACTGTATAGAGCATCATGCTTTAAGGTAAAATACCAGAATTTGAAGTTAGTTACTGAACAAGTGCAATTCCAAGGAACCTTACTTAGGATTGATCTTTCACCTGTAAAATGTTACATAAATTCTGTTTCAGTACATTGAAATGGTGTAAACTATACAGCGTACAACTGATGGGAATTTATCTAATATTTAAAGATCCATGCAAAAGGAACAAATGGTCACATATTGATTTGACTGGAGTCAACTCTGTAATTACCTCTCATTACTAATTGTTGTCCATCGGCTGGAAATTCTCTTGAGAGAAGCATGAAATGTAACTTGTAGGCACTCCTTGCCTGCTTCAGGAAGAAATAAAATGGTTTATCATCATCATATTTGATTTTATGTGGATTCATAAGAGTAGGCCTGGCCAGATGTGTGAGACTGGCCTGGATGCTCTCAAAGCTTGAAGTCCAATTCTGAAGAAAGCTTCTGTAATAGTGTAATCCTGGGTGCTTACATAGTTACCATAACATCTAATATATCATGTTACAAAAAAAATGAAAATAAATTATGGGATCTCTTGCACTCTTTTATGGCAAATGTCTTAAATAAGAGTTTGCTTAACATTTATAGTGGAGAATATTTACCAGAGAGGCCAAGTTTTCTTCCTTTGTGTCACTTAAGTCAATTTGAGAGACTTTCTCTTTGAAGTAATCTTCTAGAGTTGGACAGCAAAAGCTATTGTTAGAACAGCTGAATATCTAACTGTATCAGATTACTGCTTTGTATACTTTGTGACAAGCAACTCTGATGGATTGCTTAGTTGAAAGTGGTGGTGTTGATGTTACAGTTTAGCACTAGTGATCCTGTTAAAACTCAGAGAGCTGGCTGTTCTGCCTGCGTGCTGCTGGCTAAAGTGGATGAGTAAATGGGGAAGAAAAAAAACAACAAAGAAAATAAAGTATCTGCTAAGTATCAAGAAGAAATATGCTTTTGCATTTTCTTCTATGTGGCATTTTTTTCCTAACGGATTGGAGGTTTCTAGCTAAAGGACTGTTTATGCATCATTGTTCATTAGGTCACTAAAAGGGATGAAGATTCTTCTCTGATGCAACTTAAAGAAGAGTTTCGGAGTTATGAGGCTTTGCGGAGAGAACATGATGCCCAAATTGTTCACATTGCCATGGAAGCAGGACTTCGAATATCACCAGAACAGTGGTCTTCCCTTCTTTATGGCGACTTGGCACATAAATCTCACATGCAATCCATTATCGACAAGGTTCGTCATGGGGCTGGCTTTAGTACCTCTTGGTATTTGACTCTTTAATGTTATAATAAAAATCCTAGAATTACTTAAGTTATCTTTTTGTCTTTAGTTGTATCAAATATTAAGTAAAACCAGAATGAAAGCTTTTCCCTGCTGTAGTATATTCTTCATATGAGGACATTTTGTTTTTCAGTAGTTTGTCACTTGTGTCTTATGATGAAGCTTCATAGGGCAGATTCTGAGCTGAGAAATTAAATTTCTCTCCACTGATACTTGCTGTATGCCATCTGAAGACACTATACATTGCATTTAGGAGCCAACTGAATGGAAGTCTTAAAATTGACACTTCACATTTATAGGATGAAACATGCTAACACTCACTTTACTTTCAGCTCCAATCTCCAGAGTCTTTTGCAAAGAGCGTGCAAGAGTTGACGATCGTCTTGCAGCGCACAGGTGATCCTGCAAACTTAAACAGGCTGAGACCTCATTTAGAGCTCCTGGCAAACATAGACCCAAATCCAGGTAAGCAAGCAAAGTTGTTGTTTTGTTTTATTTTTTTTTAATTTCTTCACATCATTAATATCAAAGCGAAGTGAATTATGTAAGAGGATAATTTCTGTTACTGATTTCAAAATTCCAATTACTGTAGTGCTATCATAAAATCTTCAGGATTCTCTGAGCTGTACCCTAGTCCTCGATGTTTTGGAAAAAGTTCTCTTATTTAGGATTCCTTGGAAATCACTGACAATGACAAACCTGCTTTTAATAATTTTAGATGCAGCATCTCCAACATGGGAGCAGCTGGAAAATGCAATGGTGGCTGTGAAGACGGTGGTACACGGGCTGGTGGATTTCATTCAGAATTACAGCAGAAAAGGCCATGAAACTCCACAGGTTACTATATTTCATCATTGCGTGATATGTCTTGATGTACACTTAATGCAATGTGCAACTCTTTGTAAGAATTACAGTTACATTGAAATATTTATAGCCATTTCTGTGGAATAATCCATAACACTGTTATCTGCTGCATTCTAGTTTTGAAAACATTTCCGAATATGGAATACAGCAAAGCTTAATACATTGAGATCCATACAAAAGCATAGTGCCTAGCTCACCCATAAGTAATTTCTTAGTTTTCTGATAAAAGGCAGTTAAAAAATGTCTTGAATGTGTGTGCATATTTTATGCCTATTTTTGTGTTTGTTTGTAAGTGGAATATCTTTTATTTGTGTTTTTTAAGCCACAACCAAATAGCAAATACAAAACAAGTATGTGCCGAGACCTTCGACAACAAGGGGGATGTCCAAGAGGAACCAACTGTACATTTGCTCATTCTCAGGAAGAGCTTGAAAAGTGAGTTTCAAGCTCTTTTAAAGATTTTTAGTTTAATTCCAAGCAGTTACCCTAGAACTTTGAAAATGGTTTCTAAGGTGTATTTATTCATTCCGAAGGATTCGTTAATCGCTTGAAATTACAGCTCTAACATGAAGTTGAAGGTACAGTAAAGAAACATCTATCGACTAATTCCAGTTCTGTTTTTTATTTTACCTGCATGAAGTGAAGTTTTCCTTTCTGAAACTGATTCTAGGGTCAGTGTCTGTTAAGGATTGAATATAGATTGAATATACCACTCAGAGGAGAGAAAATGTTGATTATATTTTAATTGACTAAGGAATAAACTGAGTTATTTAGGTAATACGTAACATATGCACTCTTAAATCTGTTTTCACTGTGTTCCCTTTCCAAAGGACTGCACAAGCAGATGTTTCACTAGGAGATCATCTTTGGTCACATAGAGGATGCTGATGTTCTACTTAAGTTAGGCTAAACTGTTGAAAATGGATAGCAGTGTGAAGTCCTGGAATTCTTGGCCATCATGTTCCTCTTAATCTCTTACTAGTTTTACAAATACATTAAACTGCACAATAAGCACTTCTTAAATCATCTGTCTCTTGTGTTTACATGTTTGTTTGTAGATATCGCTTGAGGAACAAAAAAATCAGTGCAACAGTGAGAACATTCCCCCTTCTAAATAAAGTTGGCGTTAATAGCACCGTCTCAACCACTACAGGAAGCGTAATTTCTGTCATAGGAAGCCCTGAAGCAACAGGAAAGATGGTGCCAAGTACTAATGGAATAGCTAATCTAGAAAGTGGTGTTCCCCAATTGATTCCTCGCTGTGCAGACACCTCCTTAAGAGCTTTGGAGAACACAAAGAAGGCAGGGAAGAGTGGAGCCAATGGCCAGAATGTTTCTGGATCCCCTACAGAATCACTACCTGAGAAGTAGGTAACATTTTTTCATAAAAATAGCAAGCACAGCATTTTGCTCTTGAATTGTAAAGGCAAACAAGCTTGTGAATCACAAATAATAGATGTTGAATTCTGGTTCGGCTGGGCAATTGTTGCTATTGCTTACTGGCTAAGCGAGAACTGTCATTATACAAAGTTTAGATTCAAGTTGTCAGAGCCAGCATAAGTTATGTTAGTTGTTAAATAGTTCCATGTGATACAAAACTTTCTCCCTGTTTCTTCTGTTTTACTGATGCCTAACTTAGTTATTGCATAGAACAAAGAACTTGCATTCAAAATGTGGTGGTTTTGGTTCTCTTATTTTTTTGAACAAGAAAAATCCCTTTAATCCTGGAAACTTTCCACTTTTGAGATTTTTCCCTTAAAATTGTTTTGGTACTTCTCCATGAAGTACTGATTCTTTAAATTTTTCAAACCCTTTGTCTCTGCTCAAGTATATTTGCAAGTGTTGTGTAAGGTTATGAGTACATCACAAAATGTTTATATATGCTTTTGAGTTACGATAATTTGGGGTGTTAAAATTCTAGAGGAAATAACTTCACCCAAATTTTCACATTGCATATGAGTGTGTACGTGGAGAGATGATTAAGCAAAATACATAAAGATCTGCTTAATAATTTCTTGGTAATCCTTTTCAGTAAAATTGGTTCTCCACCCAAGACTCCTGTAAGCCAGGCAGCAGCTACCTCAGCTGGTCCTCCTAATATTGGAACAGAAGTGAATTCTGTGCCTCCAAAATCCAGCCAGTTTGTTCCCAGAGTACCTGTTTACCCTCCACATTCTGATAACGTTCAGTATTTCCAAGATCCCAGAACTCAGCTGTCGTATGAAGTTCCACAGTACCCACAGGCAGGTGAGTACGAGACACTGAGCCAAGAGTAGGTTTCAGTTTTCATCTAGATATGCCTGCATGTTATGTAGTCAGAAATAACTTATATTTCAGTCTTATGGATTTTTGTAAGACCAGCTGAACCTTCACTCAATAGAATACTGTCTTCCATTGCTGATGGCAGGCACTCATAGTCAGCTCCCATTACTGGTGATTATTGTTATCAGAAGAAATGATAAAGGTGTTCAGACTGCTCTTTCCAATGAGAAGTGAACGAAGTGAAACTGTCATTTAGGAACCTTTGAAATTACTTATCTTTATTTTTTAGCACTATAGTTTTCTACTTTAGAGGTGTTATTTTACCTTCATGTATAAAGAAGTGTTTGACTTTTCAGTTGCATACATAGTTAAGTCATACTATATGGGAGCAGTGGCAGAGAAGCTCTGTTCTCCAAATTGGGTCAAGCTGATAAAAGGGTCGTCGTTATATCTGCAAATATGGTTGACAGATATAAATTTAATTCCCGAGAGATTATAGGGTTGATAGTGAGATTTTAGAACTGTGCTGCACTTCGTTCTCTAAAGATACTTAACCACACTAGTTACAGTTATAGAAGGTGTAAATTTCTGGGTTATTTATGATCACATAAAATATACCTTTTTCCAATTTTCAAGGGTACTATCCACCACCTCCAACAGTACCAGCTGGCGTGGCTCCCTGTGTTCCTCGATTTGTGAGGTCCAATAATGTTCCAGAATCCACCCTCCCACCTGCTTCTGTGCCATATGCCGACCATTACAGTACGTTTCCACCTCGAGATCGACTGAATTCTCCTTACCAACCTCCTCCTCCGCAGCCGTATGGACCAGTTCCTCCCGTCCCTTCTGGAATGTATGCTCCAGTCTATGACAGCAGGCGCATCTGGCGCCCACAGATGTACCCACGGGATGATATTATTAGGAGCAATTCTTTACCTCCCATGGATGTGATGCACTCATCTGTCTATCAGACATCATTACGTGAGAGATACAACTCTTTGGATGGCTATTACTCCGTGGCTTGCCAACCTCCAAATGAACAGAGGACTGTGCCTTTACCAAGGGTAAGTGAAAGCCAGACAGGGAGGAGGGATTAAGGCTTAATCCTGGAAGTTGTTAATGAAAAGATGATAGTTAGTATTGACCTCTTCTGTTTTGTTGGCTTTACAGTGGTCAAGAAATATGTCCCAGATCAAGCTGTTTTTTTTTTTTAATTGAATAAAATGGGCTTGTAACGTTGATTACTGTTGTTTGGATTAAGGCCAGAACCCTTCTGCCTCTTGATTTCCTGCACGTGTTTGAATGAAGATATTTAAGACTTGAGTTACTGTACATGAACAAGTTGTCTTCCAAATCCTTGCGAGATTCTTCTAATGATACCAATGGAAGGCTACAGACCCAAGGGAGCATGTTTTCCAAGTGTGCCCCCTGCAAGTATTCACCTTCTGGTGAGAGCATGATAGAGTAAACTGTCCTGTATTTGTTATTGCTAGGAGCCTTGTGGTCACTTGAAGACTGGGTATGATGAACAATTACGACGGAAGCCAGAACAGTGGGCACAATATCACACACAGAAAACTCCTCTTGTATCGTCAGCCCTTCCTATGGCAACGCCATCTCCAACACCACCTTCTCCTCTCTTCAGTGTAGATTTCAACACAGAGGTGGGAAGCCAAGGAACTTTATTTTCCCTTCCTATTTAATATTTCTGGTGTAGATTTTCCATCTGCCATCTGTTGCTCAAAAAATGATTTTAGTCTTCTAGTAAGAAGAGAGTAGTATCTAAGTAAGAATGCACTCATAGTTAGACATGGTTTCTGAACACATGATTTCTGAAAAAACTTAAAGTAAGGAAGTGTTTTAGTTTACTCTCACTAGAGGAAGCATAACTCTATTGAACTTTATTTGTGAACCTCCTAGATTGTTTTGTGGTTTCTTGTTTGGTTGCTTCTGGGCAAAATAGGGAATGACAGTTCTTTTCCACCAAGATGGACCATTTCTTTTATGTTCCAGTTAGCATCATTGCACTAAATCAACCTTATCCTGGAGAATATACACCTCCTTAGAAATGGCAAAATACGTTGGTAGAACAATTCTATAAACAATAATGGAAATAGATAGAAACTGTTTGCTTTGAAGAGGAAAAAGAAACAAAGCAATAGTGATGCAGTGTGTATTTTTGTACATTAGTTAAAGGCATCCAAGAAATTCTTTGAGAACTACTGTACTAAACACTCTTTGTAGATTGACAATTTCATTTGAAATAGGTCTTGCAAGGTATGTAAACCCGAAGTGAGCGCATTCAGGGTATATCAGATGTGTCATTCTTCTGTCACTGGCTTCTGACTTAAATGAAAATGCATTATTACCTCAGAATTAAATTACTGCAGGTAGTTGCATGAAGAAACCTGCCACTAATACAGCAACGCTGATTTCAGCCTTTTATCTTGACAAGTCAAACAGTTACTTGTACTGGGAAAGCCTTGACATGTGTCAGCTGTACTACTAGTTTAAAATCTGTTTGTGAATTGGTTTATGGTTCCCCCAAGTCAAGTCTTGAACATTGGTGTTAGTTCCTTGATTCACTTTGAGATGTTTTGATTAAATAGCAGTAAATGTTTTTTTCTTATTTTAAGACTGAATTCCCCTTTTATATTATTTACTATCTATTTGTTCCCTTCTCTGTAGTTCTCTGAGAGTGTCAGTGATTTGAGTGGAACTAAATTTGAGGAAGACCATCTCTCTCACTATTCACCGTGGTCTTGTGGCACTATTGGTTCTTGCATAAATGCTATCGACTCAGAGCCCAAGGATGTGATTGCCAATTCAAATGCCGTGTTAATGGTAGGGGTTTTCTGCACGTTACCTCGTTAATGTAATGATATTTACATGCTGAAGTATCTTCTGTTTGATTAAACAAGCTTTTTTTAATTGATAGGTAGTATTTTTAATACGTTAGCTCAAAAGTAGCCCAGCCCATATGAAATCATTTAGCATATCTCCCTCTAGTTATTGTAAACTCTGTTTACATCTGTGACAGGATGTAATGCAAGGAATAAAATTGTCAGACATCTGAAATGACCGTTTTAATAACACGTGTCTGTAAATCAAACTAGTAGTCAGAATGTTTAGAGTAGATGGTTTGTAAATTGATAAGACTCATTAATTTGTAAGTGTGCTTTGTAACTGTTGGACTGATGGGATAAAAGCATTTTTGACTTCTCAATCCCGTCTCTCTTCACACATCATAAATACACATTTTTGTGTATATGTGTATTTACAATTTCTGAAGGATCTAAAAGATTGGTCTTAGAATACATTGCACTGACAGGACTGACCAGTTGATGCTGTCATTGTGACCACTTCAGAGCAGGTGTTTCCATTGCTGAAAGACATTTCTTATTTGGTTCGAGTGGAATTATCCATGCTATATGAATAATTACTGGCCTTTTCAGGACTCTAGACTTACTGTGCTATTGTTGCAGTGAATCTTTTAAAGTTTATCCTAAGAGCAGTGTACACTTTTCAGGAATGACATGAAGAAAGCTGAAATACTGTGGGTAATTAGCATGGGTTTACTGTTGGCTGCTTCATATTCCAAGTATCAGAGGTATTTTCCTAGACTATGCCTCTTATTTCATTGAAAGACACATTCTCATCGCATTCTAATAAACAGTTCAGTTATGGAGGGGAAAAATATAGCTTGATAAAATAATCATTTGATTTCCATGAGGAGGAAAAAAAAATACTTAGAGAAACAAAAGGTATGTGATATGAATCATGGCGCACAGTTTGCCTTTGGAGGGGTAAGAGCCCATGATTTTAGAGATTTTCTGCTATGTAGTGTGGCAGGTTGCCTTCACGTTCTTTGAAACAGGTGTAACCAAATCTCATCACTTCTCAAGCCTTCTTCAGATATAGGATATCTATACTATCTATACTATCTTCAGATAAATTAGATAGTACTGAAGGACTTGAAGCATCCTGGAGCACTTTTTTGCCTGGAGGTACTAGATTGGAGGAGCAAAATTATTTCTTCAAATGCTGACAATAGCGTTAAAGGGCAATAGTTAAATAGTAGTGGCCCATCTTGTCTCTAGTTGAACAGATTTTCAGCATTCAGCAACAATAATCAGAAAGTCATTGGTATACTGAGTCATTCGAATGACCTGAAACAAGTCCATTTATCTCTTTCTCTTTCCTAAATATGTAGGATTTGGACAGCGGGGATGTTAAAAGGAGAATGCATTTATTTGAAACTCAGAGAAGGGCAAAGGAAGAAGATCCTATAATCCCATTTAGTGATGGACCGATCATTTCCAAGTGGGGTGCAATCTCCAGGTCATCCCGCACGGGTTATCACACAACAGATCCAATTCAGGCCACTGCTTCCCAAGGAAGTGCAACTAAGCCCATCAGTGTATCAGGTACAAGTACAGGCTACATGCTGACAGTATAGCGTATATCATGAGCATTTCATCCAGTTTATGCTTAATGCAGCAATGGAAATGCGAAGAACTATAAATGCTTGTACACCCTATTTCTTAAGAATGGAGAAGGTAATGAATTGTATTTTAAATGGTTGCAGATTATGTTCCTTATGTCAATGCTGTTGACTCAAGATGGAGTTCTTATGGCTCAGATTCAGCTTCATCAGCACGTTATGCAGAACGGTATGGACTTTCTTTATATGTTTTCTGTAGCTTGCTAATGTTCAAAATCCTGAATATAGTTAAACAAACAAAAAGCTCCTAATAGACTTTAATTTTAAAATAACAGATTTTCTGTCCACTATGAAGTTTTGGAAAACCTATCTTAAAATGTGTGGGAGTTGGGCGCTGTCTCACCCAAACCTGTGATCTTGAGTAGTTTCTCAGGTTTTCTTCTTCTTCATCTACATTTAAAACAAGGATGTTTGCTTCACATATTGCCTGGGACACTTTTAATATGTCCCCCCTGTGCTCCTCTGCCTTGAAGAGCTTGTTACCTTCGTCGCCTAGTTGGTACAAAAAGCTAATAATGATAGGCCAACAGTCCTTTTAGTTCCTTTGATTTAGAGTATTCGTTTTCAATTCCTGATTTTTACTTCTTTTCTCTCAAAGGGACAGATTCATAGTTACAGATTTGTCTGGTCACAGAAAGCATTCCAGCACTGGAGATCTATTAAGTATTGAATTACAGCAGGTAAGATCAGATAAACCACATACTTAAATAAATAACATTAAATTAGTTTTCTTGGTATAATCTGCAGAAAGTGGTAATATTAGTAAAACGATCACTGAGATACCTAGACATTGGTACTGGAACACTTTTTATGATTCACTGACATCAGTAAGGGTGGTTTTGGTAGGAAGTAGTGGGCTTGATAAATGTCTGCAAATGCAGGACAGGACAGATATTGGACATTAAAAGAATGCACAGTTATATGTCTGAAGAGGGAGCTGTTCTTTTTGTGACCTGATTTCTATTGCTGTTTGCCAGAACCTGGTTTAAGTGCAGCTATAGGTAATTGGTATGTTTGTTTGTTTTTTTCCATAGGCCAAAAGTAACTCATTGTTACTTCAGAGAGAGGCAAATGCACTAGCCATGCAACAGAAGTGGAATTCTCTAGATGAAGGCAGTCGACTTACCTTAAATCTTTTAAGCAAGGAAATTGATTTGAGGAATGGTGAGGTAAAGCAAGGGGTGATTGGGATGAAACAAATCTTTGAGGCTTACATGCACACAGACACATTTTTAATTCTGATATTCCAAAATACTTGTAAAGCATTTGGTGCAAGTTAAGTTGCTGTTGTTTTTTCACCCGGTTATTTCTGTAAACCAAGTAGTTGGACTGGCTGTTCTGCTACTCCAGGCATAAAGAAGTGGAAATGTGACCATCCGTTTTAGTGTGAACTTTACTCTTTGCTCTACTTGTACACATTAGAAATCTAAATCTTAATGAGCTCTACAGAAATTTCCATTCTGGTATTTATTTTCTTTCAATACTTTGCTAATAGATTTTGCTGTGTATTCTCTTTTGTCTGCCTGAAGTTCAATTTGTTTTTTTTTTTTTTTTATCATTTAACTCTTTGTGTCACACAGATGTTGTGTCCTAGAAACCCACCTTCAATTTTCATTTCAATACGTGACTGTTGTGGGAAGCAGGTGGAAAGCCAACGTGATTTTTACAGAAAGTATTTCATTCTTTCAGACTGATTATAGTGAAGACTGTGCTGATACAAAGCCAGATCGAGACATCGAGTTGGAGCTATCTGCCCTTGATACAGATGAACCTGATGGGCAGGGTGAACAAATAGAAGTAAGTTCCAAAACGTGTGTCTAAGAAAGATCCTTTGATTAGTTATTTAAAAACTTCTAACATAATGTAATAGATTATGTTGATAGCAAAGCCTTTTGTCTTCCTTTTTATAGTGATATCAAGCATTTCTCTTCTTTTAACACCAGGGGTCTCATATTTCAGACACCTGGCTGCTGACATTACCAATGCTAAGCTGCTGGAGTTCTCTGTAATTTCAAACAGTGTGGAATCCAGATATAAATTATAAATCTTATCAGGAATCTGCCTCTTCTCATGTCAACTTTAAAGCTGTGAGAAGATGGCAATGCTTAAAGAGCTCCTGAAATGTCTGCAGCTAAGGAGCTTCTTGAAAAGGTTTTGTTTGAATTTCAGCCCTTTTAAGAATTCAAATTATAGCATATTACTACTTTTAAAAAACAGAAACAAACCAACAAAAAAACCCACAAAACTGTGTTAAAGATATCTGATGTGATGGGCAAAAGTGAAGCTTCATGGGCTCTCCTACAGCAAAATGCAGTAGATATTCCAATTATATGATGTAAAAAATAAGGAGTCTAATGAAGAAACTCAAATTTCCATCAGTTTAACATAGGAGGGCATAATAGGAGAATCTAAAGCTGGTAGCTACATCATCAATAACATTTTTTCCTTCTTCCTATAGGAGATTCTGGACATACAGCTAGGTATCAGTTCTCAAGATGATCAGCTGCTCAATGGAACAACTGTAGAGAATGGGCATCCACTAAAGCAGCACCAGAAAGAATCTATGGAACAGAAGAGACAAAGTTTAGGTGAAGACCTTGTGATTCTGTGAGTGTTAGACAAAACAGCAGTGTCTGCCAGTTTTAGACAAACAGAAGCAGCAAAATAGTTGTGTGTTTAAGGATGAACTGCGCACCTGTTCAGACTTGGGTTAGACATCTGCATTGTGTATATGTGGTGAAATGAGAAGAACCTGTTAAGAAGTCAAATGAGGTCACAAATGTGAAAGTCACAGGGTGGTACCATTGTTTGTATGCATTGCTGTAATCGTGTGCTGGAACAGGTCACAGCTGTTAAAAATACCTTTCACTACTCAGTAAGCAAAAAATCTGAAAGTATTTTTATAGTTGCCAGAAATTTAGAAAAATTCCAAAAGGTTGAGTTTCAGACTGTTTGCACAAATCTCTATAGAGAGGTAGTTTTAAAAATACACTATTTTAGGTTTATATGTTCTATAGTTTTTAATGTATAATGCAGTCTTTGAAAATGAGGCAGACTGCATTTAACATCCTGAGCATACCTTTCCATAGTAAGATGTTATTCCTGTTTCTAAAAATGAGTTTGTCATTATTTATTTAATGCACAGAAATTCAGTTCTGGATACTTGTGCATGTACTTGTTTAATATTTGTGTAACTTATTTTTCTCCTCAGGGAGGAGCAGAAAACAATCCTGCCCGTAACTTCTTGCTTCAGTCAGCCGATCACAACATCTGTTAGCAATGCAAGCTGCCTGCCCATCAGCACATCAGTCAGTGTTGGCAGCCTCATTTTGAAAACTGCTCACATTATGTCTGAGGATAAAAATGACTTTTTAAAGCCTGTTGCAAATGGCAGGATGGTTAACAGCTGAAAGGCATTCATCTTTCCAGCTTGTGACCACACCGTGGAAGCATTTACACTAGCTTTTTATATATATAATATATATTATATAATGTATATTTTTTTTAAAGAATAATATTGGGGTCATGCATTTCCTGTGGACTCTTTGATACTTCAAGCCCCTCTCGCATTAGCATTCTGAAGAAAAAAAACTTACTTTACTAGGGTAAGGCGTTCACTTTCCACAGATGAATGGAATTTGGACATTGTTTTACTTAAGCTTAAAGCAGCTTTTTATGAGTTTGTAGCAATCCGGTGCGGTATCTGAGCCATTCTTGTTTAAAATGGCTTCTGTAGAAAACTAACAACTCAGTTATTTAAACTAGCAGGATCCTACGATGATACATCTAGTGAAAGGAAGACTAACTTATTTGTCTCTATTTTGTTTCATGAGAGAAGAACTTGTGTCTTGTTGCAGCTGCTTTTTCCTTAGTTGTGGAACTTTGCATGGAGTATTGTTTCCCGATTGAAGACTGAGAGGTGGGGATTTGGACTTGAGACTTTTTACAGGGTTAACACACCATTAGCTTTGCACTGCTGCGTTATTTGCAGGTCTGTGATGCAGTGCTTTGCTGCAGCGTTTTGTTTCCATTTCTCCCCCCGTGCACATACACACACACACACACATTTCTGCTTTAGTACTGTAGATACACACGTACACAGGCTACTTGTCCAAGTAAAGTTACCAGAAGTAAACCAAGTGCCTACGTCCTCCAGCTAACGTACTAGGTATTGATCTCCCGAGTTATACACAAAACAATTTGCAGTCATACTGAGAGGTTATACACTAATGTAACAGCAGTTTGTTCTTTTTTTTATTAATGGTTCTCAACTTGCAGATTAGAATCCAGATGACTTGGCAAAAAGTATCAGGTGCTCTTTGCTTTCCTTTGAAAACCCTGTATGTAGAGTTTGCACTGACTAACAAGATGGTATTGCTGTTTTTGTACTGTTTTGTTTTTAATTTAAACTAAATATTGGGAATTTAAGGCAGTTATTACCTTTTATTTAGTGTTGTTAATCATAATTTTATATTCAGGTTTAATTTTTGCTTGTTCAGTGGCAACTTATTTTGAAAGACTTTGAAAATACAATAATATAGCATTATCTGATCTTTAGAGCTCTGAGAAGTGTATGAATTTATGCCCTGTTAAGATGTGACTGAGAATCCTGTTAGACATGTCAGCTGAAGATATTTTTTTTTCTTTCATGAATGCACACGAAGTAGAGCCCTGGGCAGATGTTTGTTTGGTTTTTAAGAAGCTTTTAATCAGCTTTTTTTTTTTTTTTTTTTTTTTTTTTTTAAGAAGGCAGGACTCTCCCTCCTGATGATTACCATCTTGTTTGTCCTCTTACTTTTCTTTGTGACAAGTTTTACTTTTTTGTTTGTTTGTTTTATTAACTTCTGTGAAGTTGTTCACTCTGAAAATTGTACTGGAATATTTTAAGCCAAGCTGATCTTTCACCAGGTGTACTGCATGTAAGGGCTTTTCCTGCTAGCAAAATGCTTAAAGAGGATCATGTTACTGGTCGTCTGAGTTGTTATTTTACAAAATCACAGCTATGTGGTCGGGTAAGATTTTGATAACTGTTTTGTGCACGTTTCTGGGGGGTGGGGGTTGGCATTTCCCTGAGGGTTACTGATTAGACTGAGTAAATATTGGTGTTTGATATCTCTCCTAATGAACCTGTCCATGAAATAATTATGTTGTAAATATACCTGAAAATCAAGGGTTAGTTTTGATATTCTGGTGTCAGTATGGAAGATCTTACACATCTATTTAATACTCCAATGTTAAGGAATGTATGTAGAAAAACAGTCAAGTAGTCTTTTAGTTTCCTTTGGCTGTTGCTGAACCTTCCTGTAGCCAGTGCCACCTCATAGCTAGGGTTAGATCGATGCTTTGTTTCACTTGCAACTCAAAGTGAATGGATACAAGAACCAGACCACCTCTGTCACCTTAATTTATTTCCTATTGATGTTAACCTTAACTTAGAATGTTAGACATAAATATGATTGTTGTATATTTTATACCAAGACCATTCTGTAAATATGAATTTATATTACTTTTGAAATGCTTCTGAGATACTATTATTTGCTGTACAATGTAATTCCAAAACAGATATGCAAACAAGTATGTCTCTTTCATGGATATTTAAACAGTGAGATCTTCCATGTTGAAGGTGATGTAATTTTTTTAAAAGATTTTTAAATTTTAAATTGCTATTTTGTTACAAAAATAGAGAAAATATAAAGGTTTGAGAAGTCCTTATTTGCCCTCAGGGAAAGAGCCCTCTGTGCACCAGAACTCCACAGAACATCTTCAGCATGATCTGAGGGTGAATATATACTACATAAATTGATTGTGTATTTACCTTAACTTTTTAATTTTAAAATTGCAGTTTTAAAAACTTGGTTGTGCTCTGCTGGAGGGGGATTGGAATAAGCTGCTTACACACATTTGCCTGTTTGTCCAGTGAAGTTACATAAGCCTAACATATTCCTGCCAACCACATTGGCATATATAAGAACAAATGTATCTATCTACTCTTGCCTGCAGCAGGAGGTCCCATGATATAGTAGTTTCTAGGATGACCATATACTTTATATGGAGAGTTGGTTCTTAACTGAGACTAGTTATTTTCTTGAATTTTTAATGTAGAGAATGACAGGCAAAAGAATTACCTGGGCATTTAAATAGCATGCCAGCTTTTGTCTTACAGTTCTAACACTGACTGTGTGATTTTTGCCATGAAACTATGCCCTCCAGTGCCCTGACAAGTAGAAGCTACAGGTGGGAACCCAGTTCTGGCTTTCTTGGTGGAGTTTCATCCCTTGACCCTATGAACAAGTATGTATTCATTTGTCTAGTTGCAAATCAGGTGCCTCTGGGCTATGGAAGGGCTTACTTTCTGACACTGAGATATAATTACTAATTTTTGTGCATTAATAGCAGTGGTTCCCATTTAGCTTTTGGCCTAAGATACCTTTGCTGTCAGAAAAAAAAAAAAAAAAGGCCCATAGCAGATTGGGGAAAAGAGATTGGCTCTTTTGCTTTGCTTGGACAAGCATTTCGAGTTTGTTTGTTGTGTTTTTTTTCTTTTCTTTTCCCCTCTTAGGGGTACAGCAGGGATTTCACATGCAAGAGATACAGGAATTATTAGTATCTAAGTTAATTGTGTTGCCTCACTACCTGGATTCATTCCTTGTTTTGCCTCATTTTCCACATAGGTCTTAATAGAGACTAATGCTTTTGCTGGGAGAATGCTTGTGTGAGAAGTAATTATCTGTACATTCTTAACATATAATTATAGCAGAGTGATAGCCCTGCTACTGATATTTTGTTCCTGTAAACAGGTGACAAGAAATGAATCTTAGTGTTTATGCAGATTTTGCATTGTAGAATGTATACTAGACCCTTCAAAGGAAAGGTTAGACTCTTTGCAAAGCAAACTGGCATTGGTTCTTGGTAGTCTAGTACAGGGATGCTGAAGTTTGACACTTGATTTAAAAACAAAAAAAAAAAACTGTACACAGCTGATTGTTAAATAAGCTCTTAATTGCTCATTGTAGAAGTCTAATCTGGCAGGTTTTAGTGCTTTGATAACATGATTGTGTTATTGCACAATTTTAATTATCCTCTGCTCAAGAGCTGAATGCTGTTCTTGTATAATAGTGTACTAGGCTGGATGAGGTACAAAGCAATGCACAGTGGTAGGAAACAGCTGAGGAAAGAACACTTAAAATAACTATCTACACTCAGAATAGTTCCAAACATGTTTTTGTTTGCTTTCTTAAAGCACAAGTTGTCAAGTTGTATCTGTTGCTGTACATAGACACTGTATGCCAGCAGCTCCTTGATCATCTTTGTGAACAAGATTCTTCATTATTATTGGGCTTAAAGGAAGACGTTGAATTTGAGAGTGTAACAAAATGAGAAATGATCTACAGTATGTAAAAGTCCATTCTTTATGTTGTAGTTTGATCCCTTCTGTTAGGCAGTTCCCTCTCATTGAGGGACCTCTTCTGCAAGCAGAACACAACAAACGTGCTTTGGAATAACCCAGTTTTCAGGATAATCGAGCAGCGCTTTGGCAGCAGGCAGCACTGTGCGTCTCTTTGCTGGCAAGGGAGCACAGCGAGGGAAGGGAGCTGTCGGTGACGGGGAAAGCCAAAAAGGAATCGCTGACATTCCCAAATCCAAACGTACCCTGCACCTCCAGTCGTGGTCGAGAGGTTGCCGCCAAGGCTGAACTCGAGCAGAGCCTGCTTCTCTCGCTGCCGAAAGCCAGGGTTGCTGCCCAGAGCCCATTGACTTACCCAGAGTAGATCTCCGTGAATCCGAGGCATGGGATGCATGCATTTCGTAGCTGGGCAAACAAGTATATTATACGGTAGTTGTGATACAACACACGTGGCTTTGATTTGTACTGCACATCCCCACTGTACAGCCACTCCGAAGTATTGTGGTTAGCTTGCAGCATCTGCTGTCCGCATTTATACTGTTTACTGCGTATTCTTTTCCCTGGAAGTTTAAGGAAATTTTTTTCTTGTTGCATCGATTACATTTTATAAATTTGCTTAGCTGGAAAGTTTGGGAAAAGAGGCCTGTTTGTCAATTGTACAACCGATTGTGAAGCTCTAGTGTGAATATTTTTACGTCTGTATTAGACATTTTCTTTGCAAATCTATTGTTCGATTGAAATGTAAATGAAATAAAAGATGGTGTACACCCATCATGTATAAAGCAGGCACCATCGCTACGATGGATTTAATGCTCATTTTTATGGCGCATTCTCAGCTTCTATTTAAAACTATAATTTAAAATCTGTAAAATGAAATGGGGTTATATGGGGGAGTAAATTCTATTCCGTTTATTTCGGTTTGAGTTCCCGACTCGTCTGTTCCCTCGTGTTAGAGTAGGGGGGCCCCGCGCGGGGCGGCCGTGCGTGTTTGCTGTAGCACTGAAGTGAAGAGGTTTTAGCTTTGGCCGGTCACAGAGTAGAGCATCATGGTTTTCAGTGTTTGAGAGAATCGATGGAAGAAGTTTGCAGTATTGACATGTATTTGCATGCACAAATAAAAATTATTTGTCCACCTTAACCGCCTCCGTGCGTTCCACCCAGCGGCGCTCCCCGCCCAGCGGGCCGCCCTGCCCCGCTCCGCTCCGCCCCGTCCCGCCGTGCCCCGCGCGGAGCGCTCCGGAAGGCCTTGGGCGGCGGTGAGGCGTCGGGCCGGGCTCGGAGGGGCGGGTCGGACGGGGCTCGGCGGGGCTTGGCGGCACCGCGGGCTCCTCGGTAACCTCGGCACTGCGCGAGGAGCGCTGCCGGCCCCGCGGGGTTCCGCGTCGGAAGAGTCTGAGCTGCCTGCTGTGGGGGGGAGGGGGAGAGGGGGGGGACTGGGGCGGGGCCGTGCGGTGCTGTGCTGCCGTGTTGCGGTGCCGTGCAATGCTGTGTTGCTGAGTTCCCGTGCAGTGCAGTGCTGCGCCGTGCCGGCGGTCCCTCGGCCTGCAGCCGCTATGCGCAGTGTTGTGGCACCGCCTGCGCTGCCTCCGCGCTCGCTCGATGTGTTTTGTGGTTTTGTGTTCTTGAGTTAAACACAGAACGCGGCTCTCCTCGGCACGGCGCTGCTTGCCCGCAGTGCGTTATTTCGGGGCGCGCTGTTGGCACATCGCTGTGCGATGCTCTCACGGTCGGATCTCCCCGCAGGTGTTGCTGGCAGCCCCGCAGGAGCGCTGCTGAGCCCGCTGTCTGCTCCGAGGAACCGCCGGCAGAACGATTCCCGCTCTCGGAAACTGAACGGTACGTCGCTGGGCTGCCTGCCTGCAGGGCTGTGGTGGAGGCGGATGGGGCTCCCGAGTCACGCTTAGAAATTCGTTCTCCGTGGATAAAAACGTGTGGATATCCACTCGTGTGCCTCGCTGCAGAAACAGCCTTTATAACTGCGGCTTTTTGAGTGCTGAGACACAAAGTAGGGCTTTGTTCATCCTGAGTGTTAACTTAAATACGTTTGTCATTAAGAGTTCACTCACGTGTCGGACGTATGGGGGTGGGCCCTGAGCGCTCCTGTGTGGGCAGAAGCTGCTCAGAAGGAATGAAGGCTGCTGTTGTACATGTAAGGTGGTGTCCTGTGCTGCACAGCTAAGAGGTGCATGGTCTGTTCTGTTTATTCTTTAGAACGTAATGACTGCGTTGGATGATAAACTGCTGGGCGAGAAGCTCCAGTATTATTACAGCAGTAGTGAGGGTGAGGATGAAGACAGTGAGAAGGAAGACAAAGAAGGGGAGAGCTCCATTCCCGACAGCGTTGGGGAGGTAGAGCTTAGCAGCGATGGCAGTGCAGTCAACACAGGTATTGCCATAGCACACTAACTGCTTTGTAAGTACTTTCTCTGTTGGAAAGTTTGTGTGGTTTCCTGTTTTGTTGTTGTTGTAACAAAAGACCTATTTTCAGGTATATTTGAGTCATTCCTGCAGTTGTGGGGTTCTTGAAGGCCTAGATATTAATCTGAGTTAACCTTCAACACAGTTCTGAAGGTAGCTCAGCTAGATAGATTTGTCTTTTTGGACAAAAACAGTTATAAACTCAAGGACAAACGGCAAGTCTATTCTTCTCTTTCATTACAGCATTTTGCATGCTGTACAGAAACCTTATGATAAGCCTGCTGATTTACTGCTGGCTTCTATAAACTTACTGGAATTTTAACCAAGAGATGTAATTTTGTTACTGTTTTATAGTTAAATGCCAGCATATTCAATTTCAGGTCCAAAAGGAGTCATTAACGACTGGCGAAGGTTTAAACAACTGGAGACAGAACAGAGACAGGAGCAGCGCAGAGAAATGGAACGCCTCATAAAGAAGTTGTCTATGACATGTAGATCTCACTTAGATGAGGAGACTGATAAGCAAAAGCAGAAAGAGCTTCAGGAAAAAATCAATGGAAAGGTAACATGACACAAAGGAATTGCCATTTAATTGCTGGATTTTTTTGTTTCATTACTTGTGTGGAGCAGATATGAATCCTTATCTGGTCAGTAGATACATTTAACAAAGCAGGCGAGTAGAAACAAAAAACATGAACTGATGATTTCATTTCTTCTGATGAGGTAATGTACTGTACTTGTTTTGCCAAATAAATGTTTGCTTAAAAGCTCATTGAAAAAGCTGGTGAAAGAGAAGAGATCTGAGGTCAGGCACGGTACCCAAATCAGTGCTCAGAGCTTAGTGAAAGCACACAGCTACCATTAACCTGAATTAAAGTGGGAGCGTGGAGCAGCCACTTGAGTTATTAGTTCAGCATGTGGGAACTAGCAAACCCAAGGCTGAAATCAACTGTTCCCACTGGACATGGTTTCTAATGAGATCAAAATAGAGTGTAATACAGCAGGTGCTTGAGCCTTTGTGGGTTGCACTTGCCTGTTATTAAAGATGAGTGACCCATATTAATCCTCTTGATTTAAATTAATTATGTAAGAGACCCATATAGTGATGCAGGTCGTCTTTTTTTCTCTGTCATGTATCTTTCTGTGTATTTTTAGATGACGTTACAAGAATATAACATGATTCACAATGATGAAGATGATGAGGAATTTTTACAGCGCTACAGGAAGCAGCGAATGGAGGAGATGAGACAGCAGCTGTACAGTGGGCAGCAATTTAAGCAGGTCTTTGAGATTAGCAGCGGAGAAGCGTTTTTGGACACGGTTGATAAAGAGCATAAGAGCACTCTGATCATGATTCATATTTACGAAGATGACATCCCTGGTGCTGAATCCCTGAATGGCTGCATGATCTGTCTGGCTGCTGAGTATCCAACAGTTAAGTTTTGCAGAGTAAAGAGTTCGCTCATTGGTGCCAGCGCTCGCTTTACCAGTAATGCTCTGCCAGCTTTGCTGGTCTATAAGGCAGGGGAGCTTATTGGCAATTTTGTGCGGATCACTGACCAGCTTGGAGAAGATTTTTTTGCTGTTGACCTGGAGGCTTTTTTGCAGGAGTGTGGTCTGCTTCCAGAAAAAGACCTAGTGCTCCTGACTTCTATACATAATCCATCTGCGTGTTACAGTGAGGACAGTGATCTGGAAATAGACTGAACCTCTTACACCAGGGGGCCAGTAGGTGTAGCTGTGCTGTGGGATGTTCTTGTGCTAGGGGTTGTTCCCTTACTTTCGTAGTGTGGGTATGTTGTTCTCCTCCATGCACTTGGATTTTTGCTTGTTAAAATTTTGTTCAAAATAATTTAAAGCATTCCTAACGTTTTCTTAAATTAACTCAGTGGGCTACATGTTAAAATGTATTTTACTAAGCATGAAGTTCTAACGCAATTCAGTAATGAAGTTTTTAGGCATCCATGTCTTTTATTAACCTGAAATTGAACTGCTGCCAGTGAGTTAACACAGCAAGGTCCCATCTTCCATTCTGCAGCTTTCAGTCCCATTCTTGGAACTGTCGTTCTAACAGTTGACATCACATTTTGGTTTAGTACTCACTTGCAAATAACAACAACTTGATCCTGAAAACTGCTTTTCAGCTGGAGAGGGCTCTTCTTTCTTTAACCTTGTCTGAGACTTAAATGGGAAAATCTTCCTTCTGGTACAGCTCTCAAAACCTACTTAGGTTTTAAAATACCTACCACTGGAGTTCATGACAGTCACTTCAGCAGAAAATAATCTCTGCCTCTTCAGAGACAGAGAACCAATATACATCCTGCAGAGCATCAAGGAGAGTTTTGTTGGCAAAATGCAGAACTGGGACTTACTAGCCTCAGGATTTTTAATAGCTCTGAAATCCTCAAAACTTAAATAAGTGCTGATGTTTGTCTCTGTCTGTCTGCACATTGCCCGCTTAAGCTGGGTCTTCAGATACATTTTGAATATTAATAATCCCTGGACCTGACAGATGACTGGAAGGCTTTGTGGGAAGTGAGCCCTGGGCCAGTAGACAAGCTCCTGAACGGGAGCTCCCTTGTCTGAAGCTCAGTACGTGGTTTCTGTGCAGTCTTCGGCAGAATCAGAAGCGTTGCCACTGTCCTGTTTTTCCTCCCTCTGTGGGAGCATGGGGTTTTTTTGTACAGTGCATCAGCAGAGTTCCCTGGCAGAGAAGATGCTGTGGAGTTGAGGTGAAAGCATTGTAGCTGTAAAAGTTGCACAGTGACACTGGTGACTCTTTCCCCAAAAACTGTGGATTCCCACTTGTGGACGCAGATTAAAAGCCAAGCAGTGCTGGCTGAGCCCATTTGTCTTTTCAGTAAGTTATTGCTCTTGAATGCTGTGTATTACGCTTCCCTTCTGCAGCAAGTTTATTATCATTTGTTAGTGATTATATTGTTATTAAGTGTGTTTGTTTTGTTTGTGCTCCACTTACTTTATAGGTAGTGATACTGGGAAGTAATTGAAGTCATTTCCAGGGTTTCTACTGCATTTGCAGTTCACCCTGCTTCCAGCAAGTCTAGCACTTTGTAGCTGTGACATAAGCAGCGTTAGAAACCATTAGCAGTGTGTAGTGAATGCAAGCATGGAAACCTCCAGTGATGCAGAGCAGGGCCAAGGCTTTGCTGGCCAGATGATGGTGTAATCTGCCTGCACCTCCTGCAGATGAGCACGCTGAATGTGAGCACTGTGTACTTAGTTGTTACTGAATTACATCTCCTGGACACTTAATTGGATATTATGTTTGCTTTCTCACACGTGACTTATTGTGTTTGTTATTTAATTTTGAGGAAAGTAGACTGTCCTTACGTAAATATGATGTAATGCTATGTTTAATGATTACATTTAATTGCAAGTTTTATGTGAGGCGCTTCAGAGCACCAGGGAGAAGTGCAAAAATTTCCTTGTAAGCATTAGGTTCATAGTAAGAATAGATCTTAGGACAAGGATAAGCATTTATAGTTGTATGTATTCAAACTATTTTTAAAAGTAGTATAAGCAGACGGGTAAATAATTTGTAATTAAAAATAGCTGAAAGAGCATTTGTAGCTGTGTTAAGGAAAGTGGCAGAAAGCCAAAGTTTAAAATGTGGTGAGAGATTCGGGTTACTTGAAATTAAGTCACTGAGTGTGGGTATCCTGCATTTCAGAAAAAAAGGTCACACCAACCATGAGTTGTATTCAGGATGAGATTCAGTCAGTCTGTAGTGCAGACAGGCACATGTTAGCACCACAGTAAAACCTGGTTTGAAGGGGGAAGAGCTGACTCTGAGTTACTTTGAAGTTTTATTTGTACCAAGCAGGAGTTGAGGCCCAAGGCTGTAAAGCTGCAGCAGGATCAGAACCTCTCCTGCTGCTCCATCTGATGGCCTGCAGCAAGGTGACTGAGTCCTGGTTATGAGGTTTTGGTGCTGAGGTATGAGACAGATGGTTTCTGCTGCCTTAGCAAAAGGGGGGAAAAAGATGTGTAAGAGAAGCCTGAATATAATTCATCATTGATCTGAAAGAAAAGAAGGAGCACAAGGGCGAAGAGGGGTAAGGAGAAGATGTGTGTTTGCTGCTGAGAAGCAGGGCTGGAGTGCTGCTGTTGCTTTTGCCTGTTCCTGAAGCTAAATCCTTCCAAACTGACCAGCCAGTAGTTCTGTGCCCCCAAACCCAGCATTCTTACTGCATGCAAAGCAGCATAGCAGAGTAGAACAGATTTTAGGATAGGTTTGTTACCAATTTGTTACTGTCCATTCAATACAAATTAGAACTTCAGCTCACTAACACTGTATCTGTAAATGTTTTAGTTGAAGTGTTAAAGTCTGCTTTATTTATCTTAATTTAAATGAGGTCCTAACCTGCAGATTAAAAACTGGATTGTATATGCATATATATATGCACATTATAGATATATATGCATTAGAGAATGGAAATTAAAATGAAATTGTATCAACACGTCCCTACAATAAAAGTTTTGAAACATTCTGGTTTGGCCGTGAGCGTCAGGATTTGGGTTTGAGGCAGATGCCTCTCCTTGCCTCCAAGCTGTTGTGTTCCATCACCGTCAGAACTCCACTTTTATTGATGCATTCCTACTAAATTGCTTGACTTTGAATAAAGGAAGTCTTTTAATATTGCCAAAGATGTTTCATCTATGTTTTCTGGCACAGCACAAAATGCTGTTCTGAGCAGAAACCTGATGGGATGTTCCAGCATTTTTCAGAGTTGTGAAAGGCTCTGGTGCAGCAGGCAGTGGTACAGATACGAGCTGTATGCTTGGATATTTTGTCTCTTGCATTAGGCCTTATCTTGGCCAAAAGTCCTCTGTAATTTACATTCAGGATGAGATTCAGCTGCCAGACACTGGCTGAAAGTGGGAAAGTTGCTGTGCCCACCCTGTGCCCTGGCAGCAGCTCGCCCTGCAGCTCCCAGAGGTGGTGGGTGCTGGACCTGCAAACTGTCCTTTGGGATCTGCCTGTTCTTTCCTCTCCCCCTTCCTCCCACCAGCACCCTGCTGCTTTTTTTAGTGCATCTGGTGAAACTGCTCTGAGATAAAAGCATTGTGAAAGGTTGGGAGTCTCGAGCAAAGCGGCTGCGGTCGGTTTCCTTCCTTGTGCCTTGGCAGAGTCTGTGCAGGCATTGCTCAAGTCTGAACATTTTTGGCTGCAGTTGTGACAGCATGAAAGAAACTTAAATCCATTAGGTCCACAGAGCAAGAGGGCTTGGAAAAAAAGCTACTGGTGCTGGAAAACAAGGTTGGTATTTATTGCCTTTAATCGTTTGCAGATACTCAGCCTGGTTTGCACGTCTGAAATAGGACAGTAAGTGGTAAACAGTAATGGTGGTGAAAGTTTGGTGAGCGACACTTCTTTCTACTGCTATGTTACATGTGCTGTGTTTGCAGTCTGTCCTTCCTGTGTCCTGTTTTCTATCTGTTGCTTCTCCAGCACAGGACAAATGCACACACATGGCCAAGGTGAATTTGGCTCTCCTGCCTGGTGGTGCAGCTCTGTTTAGTCCTGTGTCTGCTTGTGGAGATGGAGGAAGGCAGCGGCTCCGCTGCTGGGCTGTGCTTTTCCTTATGCCTGTCTGTTCTGGTGCTACAGCCACATCCCATCTCCTTCAGAGTGCTGGGGGTTTATTTGTAGGAACACCAAAAAGAGAACTACTATTAAAAGCACTGCAGGAGCAGATCTCTTCCTCCTAGTGTCCACTTTGGTAATTTTGTGCCCAGTGAATCATTACACTACACATTGCAGGTCACACGAACACAAGCAGATGTTGTCTTTTCTGCTCCTCACACGGCATGCACAGCACAGTGCTCTCCTGTGCACATCAGCCCGCAGGCACACAGTGCCACTGCGCTCCCCAGAGATGCTGAACACGGGGCTGAAGGACCAGCAAAGAGCAGGGGGGGGGCTGGGGGCTGTGCTATTCCTGGGGAAATGTCCCCTCGGTGGCACAGAGCACTGAGACAGCTCTCTATGTGCATGCTTATCGGCTGGTAACAAACAATGCTGGCTGGCTGTGATAGCCACAAACAAAAGCAGGATACTTGTGGCCTAACCGAAACAAGGAGGATGCTTGGAGCTGGAGCCCTGCACACAGCAAGGCCACAGGCATGCTCTGCCAGTGTGACACTGGAAGCACACGGTGCACGGATCACAGTGCGTGGTGATGCCTGGGGACATGGCAGCAGTCCTCGGCTGTGTGCTGCTCTCACTGGATGCCATTTGCTGTCTGACCATGCTTCCACCCAAGCATGGCAACTGCAGCAAGGGCTGGGACCCAGGAAATCCCTGTGCCCCGTGTGAGTGCTGCTGAGCCTTCCCCACCTCCACCTGGGTCCCAGGCACCTGCCTTGGCCTGTCTCTGCACTGCGAAAGCCTGAGAACTTGGAGGAAATGAGAGTGGTTTTTAACATTGTTTATTTTAGAGGTCCATTTTCTAGGATCTGGCTGGGACCAAGGCCAGCAGCCCTGGCTGCCAGTGATCACGTCATGCTGTTGGTGAGGGCTTATGTCTGCATGTGCTGTGGAGCAGGTCAAGCAGGCGGTGTGCCTTTGGAACGTTGTTTACTGAGCTATTAATGCAGGAAAGTGCAATGAGCAGAGGGTGGGGGAGTCTTTATAGGATGATGTGCACAGAGGTAGCTCAGAGCAGCCTGTTGTATGCCAGGACAGCAGTACAAAGGGGGGACACAGGGCTCTGGGAGCTCCCCAGGGCTGGGCAGCTGGCATGGTCACCCTCTGTCCAGTGCCAGGCAGGATGGAAGGCACAGAGGGCTGCTGTGGGGAACCAGGTGAGAGCACGGCCTGCAGCGCATCTGCAGCACATCCTCCCCAATGAGGCCAGGAAGGCTCTGTGTACTGCATGCTCTCTGGAGTATGATGCCCCACAGCAGGAGTGGGCAGTGGGAGCTGAGGGAGAGGAGCAGAGAGGCCAGGAGCATCCTGGGACACTGGGATTTACCAAGTGAGCTCCCAAGCCGGCTTAGTGCGAGGCAGTGGTAGGAAGATTAGGTCTGCTGAGGTCTCCTCAAGCACTCGAGCTCTTCCCAAGGTGAGCACCAGCCTCTCCCTGCTGGTGTGGGGCAGAGCTGGAGCCCACCCAGGGCAGGATGCTCTGCTGGCACAGGATGAGCAGAGCACCGGCCCCAGCGCTGCCTGCAGGGACAACGGGGACACTCAGCACCGGGCAGAGGTCTGTTCCCTCCCTGGGCTGGGTGAGGCCAGGCCGTACCTGTGTAGGCTGTGCTGCTGCTACAGCTCTGTGGATGATGCTCCATCCGCACGGCTGCTGTCGGTCTCACCTGCTGCTACTGCATCCGGCACACGGAACGCCACGTATGGACATTTCTTCACGTTGAGGCACACGAGTTTCTCCAGTGATGCTGTCTTGACGATCTCGAAGCCGGTTGCTCCACCAAAGGTACTGGGCTTCCAGTACTCTGGGGAGCAGATGGGATTCCCAAGAAGTCCCTTCAGTGAAAATGGAGCCCCAATCTCCACCATGCTTTCCCCAAAGATGCCGTTGGGTTGGGGTTTCTCAAGCAGCAACCCTGGATAAAACTCCAGAGCATCGATGTCTCCATACAGCTCCTCCAGCTCTGCTGCCTTCTTCTCCTCTCCTGCACCGAGAGAACCCCAGAGACCTCAGCATGGGCTGGGCCAGCAGCCCCTGAGCCCAGCTGGGGGAGTGGGCCCTACCTGTGAGCTCCTGGAAGGACACGTAGGGCTTCAGGCCAAACCTCTTCCGGTACTCATTGAAGGGCTGCAGCCTCAGCTGCCGCGACTCCTCGATGACTCCAACGGCCACTCCCAATACATTGGCGTTGATGTTTTGCCCCCCACCGATCTGCACGAGGAGAAGATGAGGAGGAACATGCCCACATGAGCAGACCCCAGCCTCATCCTGGCCCTGCTGACACCCGGGCCCTGGGGTGGGGGTCGCCGGGTTTGGAGTCACAGCAGGAGTCCTGAGAGCAGCAGTTCTGTGTGGAAGCCGTGCTGCTTCACACGAGTCAGAAATGTTGATACATCACTTGGAAGAGAACATCCATGTGATGGCAGCAAAGAACAGTATGAGACAAGCTGTTCCATGCGGCACAGCCTGGCCTGGGGCCCCCCGCGCACTGCACGCTCCTGGCTGCAGCACCGTGTTTACTGCAGCGTCCCAGGACCGAGCGCACAGCACTGCCACGGCTGCACTGCTCGTGGGGAGGGCCACAGCATGCACAGCACCGCCAGGAAATTTGGCAAATGCTACACACGGGTTGGACACACACACCAAGCACTGTGGTAGGACAGACGGGACACCACAGCCCCACGGGATGCACCAGCAGCACAGGGTCTTACCCTTCCTGCAGTCTGCCTGGAAAAGGAATCCACCAGGGCTTCTATACCGTAGTCCATGAGCATGGAGGTGTTGTAGAGGAACTGCTCATAGCTGTACTCCTGTCCCTGGATGGTGAAGGAGTCGGGCATCAGCCCGTGCCAGTGGTAGAGCTGGTTGAACTCCACTGCAATGCGATTCCGGTACTGGAACTGCTGCTCGAACAGCAGCTCAGGGTCAAACTTGAGGCTCAGGAAGTACCCGCTGAGGTGCTGGACGTAGTCCTCAATGACAATCTTGATGGTCTCCCCTGGGCAGGAGGTGAGAGAAGAAAGTGTCAGTGGGGGCAGTGCCCCCCAAACCCCTGCCGCAGGGCACTGGGCTGGGCGCGCTACTCACATGCAGTGCAGGACCCCCCTGACTCTGGGCTGGGGAACTTGGTGGGGAATTTCTCTCTGAATTACTTTTCCACCAAAAACGGTCATTTTGCCGAAACAGAAATGGTTTTTGAGAAAGCCAACCCCAGCATGCTGCTTAATAGAACATGTTGGCGTGGGTCCTTAATTGCTTTACTGCAGTCTCACACCAAGTCACTTCCATCCAGAATCCAGAAAAGAATATTAGAATGAAATTATTCAGAGTTTTAGCTAAATCATTCAAAACTAAATCTGTTGGCAGACAAAAGCCAATGAACTCCAGCAGGCTGCGAGAGGAACTCCCCAGCCCCTAACGCTGCAGCACCCACCGATGAGGATGAGCCGCGCTGTCTGGAAGAGCTGCTCGTCGCCCCAGGTGGGATGCTCCTGCTTCAGAATGTCACAGACGCGGTTGTGCTCACGCAGCCAGAGCGTGGCATACATGCAGAGCCCCGGCAGCAGCCCAAACACCTCCTGCCCCATTGCCAGCTGCTTCTCCTTGGGGACGGCAGGCGGGTAGACCATGTGCACTGGCACCTCGGTGACAGAGGGGGGGTACACCTCCCCGTTCACCACCTCGGGGGAACAGGAACAGCAAGTGAGTTGGAGAGGAAGCCACATGGTCCTGGCAGCTGCCAGAGGGATGTGGGCTTCCAGCAATCTTGGGGCATGGGACCGAGACGCATCTCAGTATATCATGCCATGCAGTACCTGGAATTTGAGCTTCCCATCTTGGAAGAGCCGCAGCTGGTGCTGCCGCTGCAGGTTGTCCCCATACACGTGCCCCAGGTCCACCTGTGGGAGCACACGGTGTGAGCGGGGCGGCAGCCTGCCCGTGCCCATCGCCGTGTGTCCACATCACCGAGCCCTGAGCCCTCACCCCGTGCCCCAGTGCCTTGGTGAAACCGCGTCCCATCTTTCCAGAGGTCTTGAAGAACTGGTGGGTGAAATGCTGGGCGAAGAAGGCAAACATCAAGTTGGTGCCCCGGGGGTCAGCTTCAAATTTGTGCCGCAGCAGGAAGCGCTCAGCCAGCAGCTGGGCGTCGGGGAGCTGCTGCTTCCCTGTGGAGGACAGGGGCTGATGCTGGTGCCATGCAGCTCAACCACTGCAGCACAGTGCAGGCAGCGAGTGTGTGGCACCAGGCAGGAGCCAGATACTGCTCTGTAGACCCAGCCCATGCTCATCACTTTCCATGTTCCTGTGCCAACCATGTACCTTTGGTCCCCATGGGTGTGGGGCACTCCTTCGGCACCGGTGGGAGGATGCGCGTGTAATAGCTGACATTGGCGTAGGCCTCCCAGCTGATGTAGCCATACTGGGAGTTGAAGGTGGGAGGGCTGGGGATGAGGTTGGCGCGAACTGGAAGGAGAGAGCTGAGTTGGTGCCACGGGGCAGCACAGACCTCAGGCATCCCAGTCCACATCCTGCTGTGCTGTGCTGTGCCCCCCCATCAGAGGCTGCAGGTCCCTGCATGAGCGGATGGTTCTGCTTCTGCACTAATGGATTCCTGGATGATGAATTAGATGACAAACATGCATAAATGCTGAAATCAACAGCCGAAGCCTTGTGAACACGTCCCTATGCTCCAAGAGCTGGAACCTAAATATTTATGCAAAGTGATAAATGCAAGGACATGAGTAACAAGGGCCAGCTCCATATTTCCACCAGCTGCTCCTCGTGCGGCCGCTCCAGAGCCCTTTATAGGGGGAACATGGCGTGCTGACAGCAGCCATTGCTTGGTGCTCAGCTTGTGTGCAGGGTGCTTCCCACTGCTAACATCACCTGCATGCAGGTGGCGCAGAGCAAAGTGACCCAGCCTGGTGCCACCCATACCCACACTGATGCCCAGAGTCCTGGTGCCACCCCTCATACCTGTGAGCACGAGCCTCATCAGAGTGTCTCTGACGAATGTGCTGTTGATGATGTCCCAGAGCCACCTGAAGTGGGTGAGGACAAAGTGGTAAAAGGCAGGACTGGGCTTCAGCAGGTCACGTAAGCGTGTCCAGAGCTCAGCTGTGGGACACAAACGCAGCACAGCACTTGGCACCAGGTAATGACAGCTCAGTGCCCACCCAGAACAGCGCCGTGGACTTACGTGAGGTGCAGTTGGCCCCAAAGTACCCCGTCCGTGTGCAGTCACACTCGTAGCCTTCCAGGCCGACGCGCACACACACGCCCAGGTGCTGGCAGGGGTAATAGCAGCATGGATTGACTGGGGGGAGAGAGGAGAGGTCACCATCCACCTGCAGTGCCACCGTGTTGGGCGCTTCGCTGCACCCCAGCAGGGCAGTGCTGCCCTGCACACAGCCAAGCCCAGCGTAGCAGGAGGCAGCAGAAAGGCACTGATGGAGCCTTGTGCATGGACTGCTGTGCCCCAGAGCTGCAGAAATCCCTGCAAACACCACCATTAATAATGGCAATTGTCCGGGCCGCAGTTTGCTTTGGCACAGGGCTTTTCTGCTCTGAGTGGAGGAAGGGGCTGACTGCTGGGCTCCTTCCTCCCAGCCCTAGCCTGGTTGCTTCCTCCACAGCTGCCCCTTTGCCTGCACACCCTGGCTGCAGCTACCAGATAAGCACCCGTCCTGCCCTCCTCACGACATCACCCAGCCAGTGCGACTGTGGTCACAGGGGGCACGCTGAGGTCCCAGTCCATCCCAGCAGCTCCTCCTGGGCCGTGCTGGAGGTGTCACTGCAGCCCTGGGGGCTGTGCAGGGAGAAGCCTGAAAGCACCGTGTTGTGGCATCACGTCCCCAATCTGCCAGCACTCAGGCAGCTGCCGCAGCACAGGACAGCTGGAGCACGATGGGGCTGCAGAGAGGGCAGCCCAGGAGCTGGAAGCGGCTGCGGTGGGGCTGTGCTGTGTAAACCGTCCTTGGCACGCAGTGCGCAGCTGCCTCCAGCACGGAGCTGCCACAGGGAGCCTGGTGGACACAGCGCCCAGGGACAGACTTTGCTCAAAGGCGCTGGGAACTGTCATCATCAGTGTCCATCCACAGCTGCTGTGGGGGTTGCACTCCCAGCCCTAAGGGCTCTGCCTGATCTGGTTCAAATTCTGCAGGGTCTGGAACCAGGCTCTCATGCAGACTGGCACAATACATTTTCCATTGGAAATTGAAGCTAAAACCAAACATCTTTGACAAATCAAGCTAAATGTGCAGCCTTGCAGTTTCCCAGACATCTCAGGGCACTTCTCAGCACTGGGACCCTGAACCATCACACTATGGGGCTAGCCCACAGGGTGCAGCTCCCAGCCCTTCCTTCGAGCTCCCTTTCACCTTGCACCTTTCCATGTCTCCAAATGCTGTCAGATCCCTGGGTGGAAGCAGCAGCAGGTCCTTATTTATCTCATACAATTTAACTTCAGACCGCTCCCCTGTCGTTTCACAGCACTGAACTCGCCAGCAGGGCCACGGTGCAGCCCAGCTGAAGCATCCTCAGAGTACCGCTGCCCCGTTAGCTCCGTGTTCCACCCCGCTGCAAACACCGACACCTAACAAGTGCAGCCCCGCTCCGTGCCCAGGGCTCTGCAGGCTGCTGCCTGCTCTGGGTTCACAGCGGTGTCAGTGGGGACCCGCGGGCGGGGCGGAGCAGCACGTCCCAGCCAGGGGCACGGAGCGCGTCCCGGCGTGCAGCAGCCACCTCCACCCCGAGCAGGAATCCAGCGGTGTGGCCGCAGGTGTGGGACACGCTGCTCCCGCCCCCGGCCCCAGACTGCAGCCCCTCCGTGACGGCACAGCAGGCGAATGCCCACGATAGCTGCTGAAAAATGCCTCGTTTTGGGGTCAAAATCCGCTCCGCCAACCGCAGCCAAACTGACGACATGGGGTGAATCATGAGCAGGCTGGGCTCACCGGGTGGGACGTTCTCAGTGTGTACATGGCTCCGAGCTGTGAAGACAGTGAACGGTTTGCACTTGTTTTTCTGATTTGTGAAGGTTTCTTGGGCCCAGGAGCCACTCCCAGCCCACTGCAGCCAGACTGTCATCTGCAACAGCTTCTGGCTGCACAGCAACCTGCGGGGCTGCAGCTGCACCACGCACACGGGGAGCCCGACCGCAGGTAGTAGGAATGGACCCAGATCTGCAGGAGGAATCGCGGGTCTGAGCCCAGCTGAGGCGGTGACACCAGGAACAGCTGTGCCTGTGAACAGGGCTGGGCTTGAGGAGGATGCAACTGGAGAAGCTCTGTTAGTCTGCAGAAACATGTGCTCCTACACAAATACACAGCCCCGAGGCGAAGGCAGCAGACAGGTGCCAAGGGCAATATCCGCAGGGGAAAGCAGAGAGACGCTGTGGGAGCCCAGCCCAGGTCACAGCCAGAGAAAGTCTCGAAGGAGGGAAAACGTTACTGCTCTGAGCCAAGGAGCTGCCTGCAAAGAGGTGAGGAGATGTGCAAGCACCCAGCAGGCAGGGGTTATTCTGTCCTCAGGAGCTTGGAGCCATCCACAGGGTTCGCTGCACCACAGGTCCCAGCACGGGTCCCCCGATCTCTCAGTCAGCTCTCTTTGCTCATCAAAGCTTGGGAGATAATCCCTGTGTGATGCAATCTGTCTAGACCCCGTTCTGCCACCAGCAGCACCAGGGCTGTGCCATCATGGTTTGTCCGTCCCAGCAGCCATGGGCTGGCTGTCCCCAGAGGTCTCCAGGTCCTGCCCTGTGGGACCCAGTGCATGGCTGCCTGCTACTGGCTCCCAGAGCCACACTTTGGTGCATGAAAGCAGCCCTGTGAGCCTGGCTCATGTTCCCTTTTGGACGCACACCCATTGCTACAGGGAAGTCTCCACCTTAGGGTCATTGTTTCTGTGCAGGAACAGCCACTGCACTGCAGGAGAGCTGCGGGTGCTGGGAGGAGGCCATGCCCCATCCCTACAGCCCCTCTGCCCCGTGCAGTCCAAACCCTCTGCACTGGGGTCTGTGTCCCTTCCTGCCATGTAGTGATGGGGTTACCACTACCGCCTGCAGCACACACAGCCACAGCACAGCAAGGGATGCCCAGCACAGCACGCTCCTGTGCTGCTTTTGCCATGAAGGCTTCACCAAGGAACTGCCAAACTGTAAGTTCTGTGTGCTGGATCTTGTAATGTAGAAGCAATGAAAATCATTTCACAGCAGAGGAACACGGTCAGCATCCAACCTCAAACCTGAAGAGAACTGCCCAGGCCAGCACACGGATGGAGCTGGCAGCACTATTTCACATCGTGGTCTATGGCTGCATTCACCCTTCGACGCCTGAGCCCAGCGTGGGGCCAGCGCACGGCATGCAGCGCAGCTCGAGGCCACGGGCATGGGACAAGGCGCGGGTCAAAGGGCAGCAGCTGCGCCCAGAGCCGCGGGCACGGCGCTCGTTCTCCCCAGGAGCTCCAGGCGGCCGCCGGCAGCCGTCGGGGCAGCTCAGAAGGGGCCCTTCCTGCAGCGCCCGCAGCCCACTGCCACGACCTCGCCTCGGGCCGGGCACCAGCAGGGGCAACGGTCGCGATCCTGCCCCGAGACCACCGCGAGAGACAGCGCCAGGGGCCCCGACCTCTCCACGCCCCGTCACGCAGACTCTGGCCCCGCTGCCCCTCCGCGCTCCGGACTCCGCGGGCGCTCCCGGTCCCGCACTCCCTGTATCGGCTCCCCCCGCGCCCCGGCACCGCCTCGGGGTCTCCCCCCGCCGCTCGTCCCCTCGTACCGGTGCCGGTGGCCGCGGCGCTCCCGGCGGCGCAGAGCAGCATCGCGTGGGTGACAAGAAGCCGCAGCGCGGCCGGGGGGACCCGGGCCCGGCACCCACCGCCCATGGCGATAGGCAGCTCCGTCGCGTCCCGCGCTGCCCGGCCCGGTCCCGCCGCCCCCGCCCCCGTGGCGCCTCCTCCCGCCCCCGGCGGCACGGGGCCGCCTCCAGCCCGGCCCCCGGGGGGACCCCACGCTCCTCCAGGGCCGCGCCCCGCTCCTCGCGTCCCCGCGTCCCGTCCCGCCCCGTGCCCCGGGGGCGGCGGTACAGCTCGGGCGGCAGCGCCGTGTCCGAGCCAGGCACCCCGGAGGTTGTCCGCAGCCGCCAACGGCGGAACAAATGGGGTTACCGGGAGCGTCGCCCTGCCTCCCGCCTGGCGCTGCTCCCAGCCCGGTGCCCGCGGGGAAGGATCGGGCCGGCAGGCTGCAGGCGCTGTGCGGGGCAGCGCCCTGCAGAGCGCCCTGGGCCGGCGGCGGGGGACGTCCCCGGGCCTGGTGGCACCGTCCGGGCTGCTCCAGGTGGAGGGCAGCAGCCGCGTTTGGGGCTACTGGGGCTTTGCTGTCACCTCTCAGAGCTGCAGAAGCCCAAAACAAAGAGAGGCCACACACCGTTCCGCACCGCTCCACTCCGTACCAATCACACGGGCGCCGTGCAGCCCTCCTGGAGCACCACGCGCTGCTCCTGCGCTCGGGGTGAGCCCTGCCTGCATCCAGCACGGCTCCTCGCGGGAGGGCCGGGGGGGGTTCCGGGAAGGACCGGTGCGGAGCTGCGTGGCCGCTCCGCCGTCGCTCCACCGCAGCCGGGGGCGGTGGAAGGGGACACGGCCGTCGCCATCACCCACGTGTGCGTCGTGCCGAGCTGCACGGCTCCGTAGGGAGGCAGCAGAGCACCGCCAATGGCAGCGCGGAGCCGGGAGGAGCGCTGGGAGGCTCAGAGCAACTCTCGGCCCTCCCTCACTGGGACTTCTCCCGGGGGCTGCAGCAGAGCTTTTGCCTGTGCCGGGGGTGGCACAGGGACACCGAACCGGCAGGGTCGGCACCGCAGAGCTCCTTCAGTCCCAGCGGCGGTGTGCCGTGCGGGAGCTGCCCTGGAAGCCGACAGCCCCGCTTCCTCCACCCTGTGCTTGGGGTCCTGCAGGTGTGCGTCCCCAGAGCTGAGCACCCACGGGCAGATCCGGCTCTGTGCAACCCTGTATGAGGTCTTTGAGTGGGGATGCGATTCGGGGGTAGATCCATCCCGAGGCAACGCCGGGCTGACAGCAGATGAGCCAGAGCCACCACTGTGCTGCTTCACCCTGGGGGAAAACCGAGAGTGCCACAATGAGTGCCGATGGCCACGAGCACGCCGTGGCATCACTCCTGTCGGGAGATGTGGCAGCTCAGGGTCGCAGCTCTCCCCGGAGCTGAGCAGGGTCTGCGGTACCCACGCTCAGTCCCAGCCCTTCCCTGCAGCACGGCGGATGAGGGCCAAGCACTTCCCCAGGACAGGGAGCTGACAGGCGCTGTTTGGGGGGCTACAAATCAGAGCTGAAAGGCCCCGGCTGGACAGGCTGTCTGGGAACTCGTAACCTGAGCCCCAGGAAAGAAGGACTCAGGAAAACGCTTTCAGCAATCATATTCATCATCTTCAGCCTGGCTCATTAGGCTCACTGAGCCCAGCTCCGCCACTGCCAACGCCTCCCGCGCACAGATAGAGCTCAGACAAATAAATGCTTCCAGCTTCCCGCTGGATGCAGCAGGTCAGGGAGCATCTGATGCCAATTACCTGCAGTGTAGGGTTCTCTCCCCAGCCCTAGCACTCAGCCCTCTCTGTGAGTGTGGGTGCCGGCCCCTGCGTGGCCCCATTGCTCTCTACTTCCCATGGGGCAGTCAAGGGTCTCCCATCCCTTGCAGGAGGAGCAGCCCTATGCCATCTATACCAAAGGGGTCCTCCCTGCCAGAAATGGGACCGGCACAGCCATGTGGCTTCAGTGAGCGTGGCTGTGAAATGGGCACAGCCGTGATCACACAGTGGCTCTTCAGGGGCACCGCATGCTTCCCCTGCTGCAGGAGGGCTGTCCCTAATTGCCCCAAAGGTCGGTGTCCCCGCACTGAGGCCACGTGTCAGGGACCCTGGGCAGGACGCAGTCACTCAGCATCAACGCTGGGGGCCAGGAAATTGCAGCAGACATGAACCTAAATACACCGTGTGTCACCCCCAGGTAATCAGGGCTCGGGCAGATTCTGGCTGACAGCTTAAATGCTTTAATTCTTTGGATGCTGCATTTCAAGGGGGTCCCATGTGCCATGAGCTTCTCCCTTCGAGCTGAAGGTTTGTCTGTAATTGGAGGCATGTTCCGTTCCCCTGAAACTAGCCAGGTTCCCGCTGGAGGAGGGGGCTGCGAGAAGGCAGCAATTTCCCTTATGGAATTATTTACCTGATTAGAGAGTTTATTTTATCAAAATTGCTTCAGAATGGGGCCACTCAGTGTGTCCAGCACGGGGAGCTCCCTGGTGGGGCCGGCGGCCTGGAGACAGGTAATTTGTGTGCTTAATGGGACTAATCCACCAGCAATTACACCAATAGATTTCACGGCTGCAAAGTGCTCTGTTCCCATCAATTAAAAATCTGTTAAGAAGATTAGCGCAAAAAGGTATCAAAAGAAACCCAAGAGCTTCTTTCCTCACCGGCCCCGAACGCGTGTGTGGGAGTGCTGCATTGCTCACAGGAGCACTGAGATTAGTCCTTCGAGGTGAGGGCTCCACAGCCAAAGGAACCACTGACAGTTTTCCCTGACTTTCCTACCAAGAGGTCCTTTATGCTTAATTACAGTTTGTTTAAATTAGCCCTGATTGTTAGTGCGGAGTGTGGGTTTAAATATTTTTCAAAGGCACTGTTATGTGCTGGTGGGGGTAGTGGGACTGCCCAGACAGCAGTGCCCAGGACAGGCGTCCCTCATGGGGCTGCCCGTGGGCTGAGCACCCTCTGGCCATGCTGACCCCATTGGAACAGGGCTGGCCACCCAGTCCTGGGCTGCAGTGGGTGTCCCTGGCATCCACGTGCCCATGTCCCCGCCGGGCCCTGCTCCCACCGGAGCTGTGCTGGGCAGCATCCACTGCATTGCTCATTGCTGACAGCATCGCTGCTGCCCATCGCTCCCATCGCTGCCCACAGCCGGACCCACAGCAACACAAAAGCTCATTCCCAGCAGCTGAAGGTGCCATTTTCACAGCTTGGCTGAGCAAGGAAGTATTTTTTTGATCTCTTAAAATCCCAAATATTATCTGACAGTTTATCTTGTTTCTCGCATCCGTGTCTTTGCAGCAACGCCAGCTCATTTACATGTGTATTGCGCCTGCCTCCACGGGTGCTGAGGTCAATTGAAACTCAAGAAAAGAGGAGAAATTTATGCAAAACTGTTGATTGCATTTGTATGTAATGAAATCATCCAATATTCATCTGACTATAGACTCTAATCTGAAAGGAGAAGTGAAGGACATAAGAGTCACTGGAAAGCAATAATGAGCTTCTGTAGTGATTAAAAAAGCACTTGAGCTTTCTGAAAATCCAGCCAGAAATCGTGTCTAATCAACACGGAATATAGGAGGCAGAGATTACATTGATACATTTTGCAAAGCTCACTGCTGAAAATGTATGCGAGCTGTAAACTCTGACATGCCATCCATGCTCTGTTTTATACAAATCCGGGAGGCATACAATCAGAGCCCAGGCTCATCCCTGGCACAAAGCAATCTCGGTGTCTCTGCTCGATGACTCACAAGGAGTGCAATCACATCTATTTTGAAGAGCAATGTTGTTTTTTAACTGTGTTGAGAGCTTCCAGCTTCCTCCAAGTTTTTCCTGCTGCTCTCTCCAGCTCTGGTTCCCCTCTGCAGCTCGGCCATGCTGGTTGCAGGAGCTCACCCTGCTCCCCTGGCACTGCCGACCCCTGCACTGCCCTGGCACCTGTGGGTGCTGCTGGGCCACATGATGAGGTGAGACCACTGGGAGCCCCACAGAGCCCACTGGGCAGGGACAGGGGGACCCGATGGGTGGCAGTTGGCTCCCAGCTCAAGGGGTCTGGCCATAGCCCTCCTTGTGTCCCACCACCCTGTGAGTCCTCGAGATGCTTCCTGCCACTGCACCCGCTTCATTTGGTGGCCAAAGCAGCGTCACTGAAATCAGTGCTGCGTCACAGCCGTGTTTTCTAGCTGTGGTCTCTTTTCCTCCTGGGTTGTTCAGCACAGCTGGAGCTCCTTCTCCACCCTCCAATAGCATCAGCTGCAGCTTATCAGCTCTGGGTGCAGCCTAGGCTTCAGCTAACTGAGGGCTTCCTGCTGATGCTGCAGCAGGAAGTGTTTGCCTTTTATTTCCACTTTCCTCTGCTGGTATGGTTGGATCAGGGCTGGCAGCCTGCGGGCCCTGCGGAGCAGCAGCAGAGCAGGTTCAGCACCTGGAGCCATTGCTATGAGCCAGCTCACGTGGGCACAGTAAGTGCTGTGTCCCTTCTCCTGGGTGTTGGCTGCCTGCGCTGCGGCTGATGTGTGCCAGGCTGTGTGTGTGTGTGGTTGGTGCCATGGTGGTGGTCCTATGTGTGAAGGTGCCAGGGCTGCAGCTGCTGCTTTTGTCCCTGTCCTGCTGTGCGAGGGCAGGTGTGGCTGCTGTGTGCTACTCCCTTGGTGCTGGGGGGTAAGGACAGCTAGTGGGTGCATAGGAGCTGTGTCCCCTACTTGAGGAATTCTTCTCTGCAATGAGAAGCCTCTGGGGTGCCCTCCAGGTGTGTCCTGCATAGCTACAGGGAAACCCTTTGGCCCTTGGCTGCTGCTGGGATGCAGAGGCTGCAACAACGGCAAAAAAAGCCGAGTTGATAAATGTCAAAAGAAATACAGTAATCAGCTGAAAGCAATTTACTGAGCCATGTAACCGCCCTGGGCTCGCCATTTTCCTTTATTCATTTATCATGGTAAGTGCTTTGGCCAAAATACACAAAGCAGAGAAATTGTTGACATGTGGGGCCCTAGCAGAGCAAATCCTTCATCCTCGTCCCCCTCCCCACTGCACACAAACTAACTTTTTGGGAGTTGTTTATTTAAGGACTGCAGAGCACTTGGTGCTCTTTGAACCCAACTGCTCTGGGAGAGGGGCTGTGCTGTTGGCCACCACCTTCCCTCCCTCTTGCCGTTGCCTGAGGCTGTTTGCTGCTGTTGGGAAGTACCTGCTGGCAACCAAAGGCTGAGGTATGTGCTCAGAATTCCGTTCTGCTCCTTCCTCCTTCCCTCTGGAGCATGCCACCAGCAGCACATATGGGCAAATGACAGCTTTGCAAAGTTCCCAGGCTGATTTGGACTTTATTTTGAGCAAGAATAAATGATAAGGATCACACAAGGACACTGCTGGATTTTCCCTCCATGTTGTGCTTTCTTCTAGCAGTATAGGTTGAGAACTGGTAGAAACAACAGAGCTGGGCTGCACAGTGGGCCTGCAGCCTGTTGAGGCTCAGACATGAAGGAAATGGACTGGTGAGGTGGTCATGCATCTGGAGGCTTGAGCTTCAACTCTTGCTGAACTGCTACCTGAAGCAGAGGGCAGTGTTACCTCCTAGATCACAGCTTATGCTGTGGGAATCCTTTCAGTAGCCTCCAATTGTCCTTAATGTTTTATTTTTAATCTTACTTCACCCAATTCTGTTGACACTTGAATGAAGAACAGCAGAGACTTCCCCCCTCCCTCCCATACAATCCGGGATCAGAAATCTCAGCAGCCAGGGGGTTCCAGCGCCCAGGTCTGGGGGAGAGCCACCCCTGCCCATCACCTGAAGCTGCCTGGCTGCAGGCTGGGATGGCAGTGGATACAGGGCAGTCCTTTCTTGCTGGAAGGGGAGTGTGTCCACACGTGGTGTTTATCCAAGCAGCTCCTTGGTCTTCGCTGCCAGCAGCTTGTCCATCTCTGCTGCAGCACTGTCTGCCATTTGCTGGATCTGCGGCAGCACAGCACAGGTCTGAGTCTGCTATTTTCTTTATGCATGAAATTTCTTGTACAAAGAACTAAGTGGCTATCATTGAAGCTCTGCCCAGTGATTAGATACTCTGATAACAAGGGATGGATGTGGCAAGCATATGAACAGTACCAAAATGTGCATCTGTGTATTTTGGGTGAGTGATGGGCGCACATGCAGACTGAAATTGAAGCCTCTGGGGCTTTTCTGCACTGCTTCCCCAGGTCTGATTAAGATGCACTCAATTCTCAGGTATATGAGCATATGACCTCTCCTCATGCTGAAAAATCTGGATGAAAGTGGAAGTCAGATGTGAGACACTACCTCTACATCTGCCTGCTATGGAACAACCACCTCCCAGCAGGATTCAGTTACAACAGCACAGCCATTTTTCCTGCTCGCAGAAATGCTCTCTGCGTCAATGTTTATTTTTGTGAGCACACAGAGAATAGTTCTGAGGCATTTGGAAGGTACCTGACTTCAGCTGATAATAAACAAATGGCCAAAAAGTCACAGCCTGCTTCAGAGGCATCAGTTCAGCTTGTGCCTGAGTTTATGCCCAAGCAATTGACTTTAGTGACATTTGCTCTTAGGGAATTAGGCATGTGCTTAAGTATTTTCCTGAGTCAGAGCCAAAAACTCCTAATGGAGAGAATCTTGCTAGCCCTTTCATTAACAAGAAATTGGAGCAATCCTTATTAGCACCAGCTGTTTAGTGATGTCCAGGCTCTGTGTAAGTGGTGGTACAATGATGGGTGTGGGAAGCTTTGCTCTCCATCAGCTGGGTTGTGTAACAATCCTCTGCACTACGAAAGCTTTTGAGGAAAATTTTGTTTTCCTGTTTCAGTTTACAATTGTATACCGTATGTGATACCACAAATTTGGCTTTGAGATTTAAGCCCCAACTCTTACAAAGAAATAGCAAACACAGCAGCTGCTGCCTACTCCAAAAAGTCAGCTCAGAATCACCTCATTTCTCAGTGCTGGAGTTCTGTCAGCTGTGGGAAAAATGCTCTCCCTCACCCCACTGAGCCAACAATTGCCATATGCTGCAAGGAAGAAACTTACCTGCTTTTCTAGCAGCCAGATGGTGTCCTCAGACACTTTGCTCTTGAACTTCTTCACCTGGTTGATGCTTTTACTTCGCACCTTTCTCAAGGCTTCTTTGGATTTGTTGGTGGACTGCTTGGCGAGCTTGGCCAGGCTCTCCCTGTGTTCTCTAGTTACTCTATCAATGAGGAGGAGAAAAAACAAAAATCAATGTAATTAGTAGCACAGCCAGACTGATTTCCTGCAGGGTGGGCAGGCCTCCACACAGTACCCTTGGGCTGTGCTCAGACCATGCTGTGCTGTGACTGCTCACAGGGGGCTTTCATCCCTCTTCAGTCCCCTGAGCAAATCGCCTGCCTCAAACGGGAAGTTCCTACTGCAGCCCCAAGCTGAAGGGCTTGGACTGAACATGCTTGTTTCGTGGATGTCACTGGCGTGCCTGGAAGTCATGCTGAAGCATTTAATGTCTTTCTTCCGCTGCCAAAGCATCTGGGGAAAGAGGGAAAACCCAGCTCCACACCCAGGATGCAGAGGAGAGAAGTGCAGCTTTCCTGCAAAGCTGTGAGGGAAGCTCCATCCATCCCTGGCCCTCAGTGTGGTCTACATGCAAGTGCCAGAGGTTGAGTTCTGCACCTGGAAGAACTCCTAATTCAATCAACCTTACCACGACCAGGCCTTTCCACTGACACACCTGGATCACGCCTTGTGACAAGGCAGCACTGCCAACAGCTCTGGAGTGAGCAGCTCATACAGAAGGCACAGAGGACACTGGCTGCAGTTTGCCCCACGCGGTGCCACTGCTGCACCGCTGGGAGCAAATCCCCAACTCTTCATCCCGAATGGGAACCACAGTGCAGCATGAGCCTGAACCCAACACAGGATGAGCTGACACATCATCTCAGCTCCGGTAATGCCCCAGCACCAACAGCCGACTGTTGTCAACATCAACTGTTGGTGCTCAACAATAATATTTTAACTATTTTTGTGGCTGTTGCAGTTCTGACATTACTTTAAGAATGCAAAGTGCAGCACACAGAAGATGCTGCAAAATAAACATTTCGTATGGAATACTTTGAAATTGGCTGCAATGGCCTGAGTGAGTGGAACACCAAGGCCAAGATCCTTCCTGCACAGAGCTGAAGAAGCGTGGGGTGAGGGCTCCTCAGCAATGCTCAGTGTGGACTGTGGGAGCTGAGCCCCATATGGCAACCCCTCAGTGCCCTCCTGCAGCAGATGTTTGCAGAGGCTCTGACTGTTCCTGAGCACTGCCAGTTATTTCTATCTCAAGGCAGAGGTGAATCAGCTTTCCAGAACTGACAGGAATTTCATACCCCTAGGAGAGCAGAGAGGCCCAGAGCAGAGACTCGGCACAGCCCCTGCCAGGGGACGCACTGGGGACAGCATCTGGTGCTGCTGAGGGGCCACCGCTCAGAGCAGGCTGCAGCCAGGACCTGAATGTCTGATTGGAAGTGAGTGAGGTTACTCATAGTTTCCTGTGCATCCCAACGTCGATGCCTTTAGGGCTTCTCTTTTTCAGAATCCCAAGCCAGAGGTCCTGTGGCACAGCTTGCAGACAGAGGTCTGCAGGAGGTCAGATTCTCAGGCAGCATTTTGGGAGGGGGAAGGGAAAGAGATCCCTGTCTGCTGAGCTGAGAAGAGGGAGCTGCTGGGTGGTGAGGAGAGCTGCTCTGTAGGGGCTGCCCCAGCTGGGGCCAAGTGCAGCTTGCCTTCACTTCCCTGCTTGTGTTCAGCTCTCGTGGTTTGTGCTGAGGGTATCACTCGCCTGCTTGGGGCTGCTGAGCCTTTAAGGAAATGTTTTTGTTTATGCAGGGCTGCCAGATTTCCTCTTCTTCTTGGCACAGGGTCACAGCTTTCATGCCTCCTTGTCTGTCTTTATTAACACCAATTCCTTTTTATCACTGCACAGTGCCGCAGAGTTTCTCAGTGGGTTTTACGTTCCACCCAGGCCGTATATAAATTCTTAGCAATGCTACCAACAGTGCCAGAAATTGACACTTCTTCAGTCTGATGCTGTTTCTGGTTAAGGAATCCATCAGCACAAGCCAGGCCCTTGGTTTCTAAGCACAGTTGCTTAATCCTGCCCCCAGATCTGGGACTTGGAGCTGTCTCGAAATGTGTTTGCTTTTCTGTCTAGTAACCGTTGCAGCTGCCTCCTCTTTAGAGCCAAAGTGTGAAGCAGACACGGGGAAGAGCTGCCCGCCCCCAGCAGGGATAAGGATGAGGCCTCAGGACCAGTGCAGCCTCTGCAGGTACAGAGCAGTGGGCTCAAACCCTGCCGTGTGCCTGGGGCCATGGCACCAAGCCACGCACAGCACAGCCTGCTGGGCGCGCAGCGGTGCGTGCAGAGCCGTGCACTGCCCCACAGTAACACCTCTTCTTTTCCTGCCCCAGCCAGCAACTGGTGGTTGAAGCACTGCAGCACTTGGATGCTCCCTTCCCAGCATATGGCATGAGCACACCCGCAGTGAAAACAATGCAGGCCACGTCTGATCTCCAACACAGCGCGTTTTTGCGGGTAAGAATAATTTCTGTATCTCAAATGCTAGGAATTTCCTGCGAATGAGAGGGATCAGTTAAAGGAAAGTAGGTTTAACTAGATACTCTGCATGCCTAATTGCAGATAAACATAGGGTGCAAAATATATTATTCAACGAGAAGCGTGAAAGAGACTTATTATGATGAGTGATCTGGAGCAACGCAGCTCAGCTTTGTGCTTTTTTCTCTAAATGAAATTTCTCGAGTCCTTGCTCCTCACCGTAGGTATCTTTGCATATTTCTTAAAGGGCAAAGGAAAAAAAAGCTCACAATGAGTCATTAAACTTTCAAATGAGTCATCTGGCTTTCAGTAAAACATGTGTAAAAATATTACTAATTTACAAACAATATCCAGTGTAACACAATGGGTCCAAAAAAGATGGATCTAAAAATGAGGCAATACCATAAAAGACACAAGGTCAGGTCAAACTCGGCCACGAGATCGACCAATACAAGTGTTCCCATGGCTGGTTTTCTTTTCTTTTCTTTTTTTTTTTCTTTTTAAACCCCCAGAGAATACTTTTCTACAAACAAATATTGCCTATGCAGCGCTAGCAACACAAACAGGCGAATGCCTCTGGGAGCAGAGTGGATCCTAGCAGGAAGCAGAAGTAAACACCAAGACAACCCGTGTGTCTTTAAAACCATTGCATGTTTCAACTGCAATGCAAAACCTAAACTAATGGAATAAATACTGACAAGCAAACGTTTTTAAACGTTCGGTTGAAATGATCTCAAGCACCGATGTGCGTAGGGCAAAACAGGATGCGTGTGTGTCCACCTGATAAATCCAACTAAAAAGTGGTTTTAATGAGCAGGGGAAGATCATTTAGGTCTGATTTCACTTTTCACGTGCTTTCCCTCCATTTCTGCAGGAGCACTATTCACTATTGTCTCTTAATTTCTGATTCGTTTGCTTGTTCTGCACACCTGCCATCATTTTAGCAATTTCACTGCATCTGTCCTGAATTTTTTGTGAACGTGTTTTGAGATTTGAGAAAATGAAACACTTTAGAAAAATCAGAAAAAGCAATTTGGGGATGTAAGGGTTCTCTCTTTCACAACTTGGGTGTTTTTCTCCCCTTTGCATTTCAAGGTTTTAAAGACAGAAACCGTTCGTCTTGTCTGTAAGGGATGAAACCCTGAACAATTCTGTTGTCTTATTGGAGAGGAGTCCGTGAGGGGCAGACCTGCAGGGCACATCCTGCAAACTGCAAATGAATTGGATGTGGGGCTTTTGGGTGCCAGCTGCCAGGGGGAATGGGACCGAGAGCAGCAACAGTTTCTGTGCAGAGGAATGGGCAGCTGATGAGACAGACCTCCTTTGGGAAAAGAAGATCTGCTTCTGATCTGCAACGCCATGAAAGAAAGTGGCAGAATGTACATATTTGTTGGAAAAACAGTATTTTTTTTAAAGATTGGGATTTGTAGTTTCGGAGTTTCCTCCCCTGCAATTCATATTCAAGGATGACCCAAGTGCCCATTAACAATCAAACCACTGCGCAGCAACCCGGGAGCCTCAGCAATTATGAAGATAATGGTGCCCTCCTCCTCTGCCTCCTCTCCTGAGGGATGGGGGAAGGGCAGAGAGCACAGGGGAAACAGAAAATCAGCAAATAGAATGATAATGTCATTCCCTTTCGCGATAGAAACAGAAAGCTGCAATTAGATTTCTCTGATCAAAATGCTAGATAAAAATCAAGAGAATTTTCTAAAGTAGATCTGAAGCATGAAGAATAACTCAGTTCTTTACTTAGAAGTCACCTCTGTGCAAAGCAGTGTGTGGGGTCTGTGTGCATGCAGTGCACGAAGCCCTTTGTGGCAGTTGTCTGCAGTACCCCGAGCTCGGATCACACCTCTGGTGGCCTCACACCTCTGCATCTGCTCAGGGTGTTTTCAGGGCTCCGTCACTGCTGGTACTGAGCACCCACGGGAATTGTGGATTTACCACCCAAATGTGCTCAGAGAAGGGCTGCTGCCTCTGTCTGCATGTCAGCATGCTGTGTGATGCAGTTTGAGCAGAGGTGCTGAGCACGGAGCTGCTCCAGAGGGCTGGCTCCATGTGAGGCTCAGCCCCGCTGCATTACCTTGCACAATGATGAACTCAGGGAACCATGGATTGATACTCACTTAGGAACTGGCACCCGAATTAGTGTCCCATCCACTTCTGGGTTCAGGTTCATTCCGCTCTCCCTTATAGCCTTCATAGCTGCAGCTGTGCTCTGTAAAACAGATCAAAAGGTAAAAAGAATTAGGAAATAATCATTCCCATATGCCAGAACTCTGTCAATAGTTGGCAATCCATCTCCACAGAACATGGAAACATTTACTTCTGTTACCAGTAAGATCAGGAAGTTACATTGGTGTGGAGAGCTTTGATCAAACTGAATGGGAAACTATGGCTGCACTCAGTGTCGGGGTAGCGAGGGTACCAAGGGGGGAGAGGGGAAGGGGAAGCAACAACAGAAGAAAATGTTTTGCTTCTTTGAAACTATTTGAATGGTTTGAGGCAATGCAGAGTGAAACCACAATAAATTCCCAAGGCATGGCCTGACTGTGGCAAAGGAGATGAAAGATTCTCAGCATTTAAAAATTCCAGTTGAATGTTTTCCACTAGGAATCACACAGAACCCATTTAGAAATGTTAACTAACTTAACCACTTCAGCACTACAACGTAATCTCATTACATCACAGCAGTAGCAGTTGGCTGAGAAGCAGAGCCTGTGCCCAGCTCTATGTTTATTTTACAGCCTATTACTTAGGATTAACTTTTCAAAAAACTCCATCACAGCTGGCTGATGCTGTTCTGCCTGAAAGGTGAGGTGGGCAGGTTTGCCTGCTAATTGCAAAGTGATTAAAATGCTTCCCCTCCTCACCTTAAGAGCACTGCTGTACCTTCACGGTGTCAAATGTTATGGTTAAGTAACAGTTCTGCAGAGAACTGCAACAGCACTCTGCCAGTTTGTTTCATTCTCTGACGCTGACAATAACAAGACTGGGCTGGTCTGCGTTCCTTTGGCACTAGCATGGCATTTCCTACAAGGAGCATTGCTAGTTCTGATGTTCTTTTCTATTGTTAACTTGAGCTCCAGGTTACTGCAGTAGATCGCACTTATGAAGTTCAGCTTTTATCAACTGAGGCACAAACTAAAGCTTTGCCAATGTTTTGTGAGATATAACTGCCCCACTCAGAAATGAAAGGAGCAGAGAAAATGTGACAGAGGTGATTTCGGTGTGTTAGGACCATCAGTGTGTTATTCTGTGGGCAGAACTTGCTCTGCAGGAAGAAAATGCTCAGTAAAAGCTGTATCGTAAATCCTCTTCTATAATTTTCTATCCTAGACTCTTCAGGGATTGGTATTTGCTTTCCAATGCTAGAAAGTATTGGTGATCTGCTGTAAGTAATGATATGGAGTAGTAGTGTGTGTAGTGTTATCAAGGAGTTCCATCTGCCTATGAAACAGTTATGGTATAAAATAATTGCATTGAGAGAAATAGCTCCAGCTCAGGTGAGAAACAATCCTTTGGCTTGGGAAGCAAACACAGGCAATACATGGCTAATCTGACTCTGTTGCTTGTGTACCCATTTCTCAGCCCATCCTCCTGCCTGGATGCAGGCAAAGCCACGGTATGGCTTCTCTCAGTTGTGGCACTCAGTGCATTCCCTGATGGGGAGTTTTCATTCTTCCAAGTTACACAATCTGGGTACTCTTCAGGAAACACATAGGCATCAAGTGCCTTATGCTGACCTCCTCTGAGAAGCTGTCAGCTTAAATGGGGAAGGCACATGGCACAGTCTGCAGCAAAACACAGCTTGTGTCAGTCAAGGAGCGACAGTGTTGTCTGAGCTCTTAGCCCCTTTTATCCACCTGTTTCTTTGCTCAGTATCAACCTGTTTGTTCCCATGGTAAGTACCTCCCCTTGCCACACCTCCAGAAACGTGTCCTTACCTCTGGAAAATTGGTCATGTTCACTACAATGAGCTGAGGAGACTTCTGTGAGATCTGCCCCAGCTGGTTCAGTGGAAACTTCCCATCTTTTGTCGTGACAGTGATGTGGTCAAGGGCCCCTCGAAAGAACCAAACACAAGGGAACGTCAGCATGACACCACAGCTCAGGATGATGCTGTAGTACAAATACAGTGTCTCATTTTCCCTCCCTTGTGCAAAATACAGATGTTACAAAATAAAAAAATGATGTATGCTGTTTGTGTTTCTGCATCCCTTGTGGTGTTTGTAAAATATTTCAGCATTAGGGCACAAAAACATGAAAACAAATCTTCTGTTTCTGTTACCAGAATAGGAAAACTAAACAAAGATTGTGAAGAATTAAGAGGAAATAATTATTTTTTAATACTTACAAGTTAAAGAAGATCAAGATGTTATTATAAAAGTCAAGAAAACTACTGTCTTGAATTGAGCAATGTTCCCTTAAACCCCTCTTTTTTTTTTTTTCCAGGTCCCAAGAGGAGGTGCTATCCACTACTTAATTGAGAGTATTCTGTTTCTCCCTGAGCTGCTCTTAATCTGCTCTCTCATTTCTGCTGCAAAATGTTAACAGACCAAAAGGCACACGGGACAGGAGGTACTTTATCAGTGCAGTTAAAAAAAAAAAAACACCTATGGCTAAAATAAACAGTTAAGAGACTGAGCAACACGTTCCAGCCCTACAAAAGACTGCAGTGCCCTTTGCCAGAGCTGGAGTGGTGGATGATTCAAATGTGGTCATTGTTTAATATTACACTTTATCCCTGAAACTTGATACTACTTAAAAATACATATGTTCAGTGTTATAGTAACTGTAGCATAGTCAAACATATTCATGATCCTTCCTGAAACACACAATTCACTCAGTGAATAAAGCTTGTAAAGGTCAGTAACCACAAAGATGCATAGCAAAAAAAGTTTGTACACGTCAGACACCAGTCTGATGGCAATTTTCAAAAGGCTAATTTAATGGCAATTGGATTTTTCCTGCCCTACTGCACCATTAGCTGACAACCTGCTTCTTCATCACATCTGCAAACAGTTCAGTTAGACACTTTTGACATCTCCCACTTAGAAAAGCTATTTCCAGGAAGCTATTAACAAAAATGGATTCTTCCTGGTCAAGCTCAGGGTGAAGAGAGCCTTTAGTAAGGGATGTCAAGGTTGTAGTAATTGGGTGCCCAGTGTATAACTCAATAAAAAGAAAATCAATTCCAGAAAAAAAAACAAAACAAAACCCCAGCAGCAGAGCATTGTACAAAAAATGTACCAACCTTGTGAGGTTCTGACATTGAGATTTCTGTTGAAATCTTCTTTCAGAGCTTCTACCACTGCCTGCATGTCTGTGTTGGTTTCCTCCAAGTTGATAATATCCTCAACCAAGGCAGCACTGATGTTCACTTTGGCTTGTGTCTGCCCTTTACCTTTAGCTGCACATTACACATAGAATTAATTTCAGTTTCTCACAATAACTCAACTACTTTAGAGATTAGAAAAAAGACGTTACAACTGATGTTAAATTCAGAGTTGAGTCCAAGATAAACAGACATTCTTTAGCGGGTAAATAGCCCAGCAATTCAGAGCACAAACCAAAATAGATGAGAAGCTCGTGCTACACGCCCCAGCTCTAGCTGGGACTGCGATGACAGCCACATGCCCTGCTGCAACAGCAGCTCCCCGAGATGGGTATCTGGCATCATGGACGGGGGGTGCAAACACCACTGGATGCTGCTGCTTTACCTTTTTTGGTGGCCAGCGGCCTGGCCAGCAGCAGTGGGTGGACGCATTGCCTGCAGCCATCCAGGAGCAGAGCTGTGCAGCGTGCTGGGGGCTGCGGCAGCCGCCTCACCACTGCGAGTGAAGAGCAATGAAGCAGGGAGTGCAGATGCCTAAAGCATCGTAATGCCATAGCCATTGGTTACCTGTAAAGGGAAGAAGTAGGTGGGTCAGCGTGCTAAAAGGAAAAGGCTTCAAACCTGAGGTGTGCGTGTCTGTGTGTGCGTGCCAGCAGTCAGCACTGCAGGGTTGGCTATTTGTGCACCACTTAAACAGAACTTCAAATTCTGCCGCTCTAGGATGGAGGCTCCAAAGCCCTCCTTAATGCTCCCCTTAATCACAAGTATGGCTCTAAGGCTGCGTCCAGCCACAGCGCTGCTCTGTGCCTCGAACTCAAACGAAACCGCACAGCAGCCCTCGCCGCGGCACGTGCGCGCAAGCCCGCCCCCACCCCAGGCCACCCCCCCATCCCGGGCCACGCCCCCATCCCGGGCCCCGCCTCCGGCATTTGCCCATCAGGCCCTGCCCTCTGCACTCAGCCCCTTCTCCCACACCCTGTGGACGCCCCTCCCGGTGCCCCGCAGCGCCCAGTCTGCCTCGCTGCGGTACCGCGGTGCAAAGCGACACAGCGTGGCCCGAACGGAGCGGAGCCGGGGTCCGGGAGTGGCAACAGAGGAGGGCGGGTGTCCGCGGCATTGCTCACCGTCGCGCCGAGCTGCCGTCATCAAACGGCGCCCGCCTGTGATGTCATCAATGTGCGCCAAGGGCGGGGCGAGGCCTATGCGAGGCCGGGGATGGTGAGGGGCGGCCCCGCGCCGCCATGGAGCCGGAACGACAGGCGTTACCGCTGGAGAACGCCGCCATCCTGTCCGAGGGCGCCCTGCAGGACGGGCACCGCCTCTGGATCGGCAACCTCGACCCCAAGATCACCGAGTGAGCGGCCGGGCGGGCGGGCGGGCGACCGAGTGGCTGTGCGGGCCCGGCGCCGCCCTCCCTGCGGCACCGCCCCGCGTCCCCCCGCGGAGCCGCGCTGCGCGGAGCTCCCGTTACCGGCGCCCCCCCTCCCAGCACCCGTTCCCCTTCTCCTGGGCTGCCCTCTGTGCTCTCTTCGTACTCGCTCGCCCGCGGCTCCGCTCTCAGCCCCGCCCCGGGTGCGGGTGCGCAGCTGCCCCCGGCCGCGCTCCACATTCGGGCTGGTGGCCCCGGGGCTGGGAACTGCTCCGTTTGCCCGCCTGGGGTGGGGGTAGAACCGTGCATGTGCCCCGTTCCCTGAGGGGTGACCGGGGGTTCCATTTGTTGTTGTGTTCCGTCCGTGGGTGTGGGGTGGGCGGGGAGGACAGGCAGGCGCTGCAGTGAGCACCTGGTATCCCCTGCAGGTACCGAGATCTTAGCCGCTGTAATACTCAAACCGCAGAACTACAGCAGGGGTTGCTGCGCAGTATTTGGGTGGTGTGCTAAGAAGTGACAAACCCACACAGAGCAACGTGGGGTTTATATTTCTCTAGAAACATGCATTTTTGATTAACTGTTGTGTGTGCTCTCATAGAATACTGTTTCTCCTTCCATCTCTGCGTGTGTGCGTGTGGTAGGGCTCTATTCTAAGTGTGGTTCATCTTAACAGAGCAGTTCTCTGCTAGCCTCTAAATGGAATCATTAATGCATTGTGCTTTACAACCATTCAGTTTTGGGTGGTTTTGCGTTAGTTACCGTTTCTGTCCCACAGCTCTGTTGCTTTGGTTTGTTCACACTCGCTGACCACATACACTCACGTATGGGACTTAGCATGTTTACAGGTCCGTAAGGATTCAGGAGATTGTGCAAGGTGAAAACTGTGGGTGTTTGTAAATGCATCAGATCCTTCATGTTTTGCGGTTAATGGTGTTGTTAAAGATTCTTTCACTCTGCGTTTCTCTGAATCTAGGCCAGGCAAGCAGTAGCTTCATGTGAAATGATTCCATACCATTAAGCTTAGTGTTTAAAGTTTGCCCAGCAATGGGTGACAGTGCTCGTTGCCCGTAACAGGGTTGTATTTCTGGCTGGATACTTGTGTTCTGCTTTTGGTTTTGCTTTAGTAATGTCTATACTCCACTGAAAAAAAAATAAATACTATAATCTGTTTCATTCTGAAAAAAATAAAGAAAATTCCTTTTAATGCATTGTCAGCATAGGGAAAGTAATGTTTCTGTATCAGTTCAGTAAATTCTTATAAATCAGCCTGACCCTTGCTTTCTTATCCTAAAGGCTCACAGCTCTGCTCATGCTTGCTTGTCTGAATAATCCCTGTTGAGCTTACTAATTGCATGACTAAAAACACATACCTGAAAGCTAAATAGCTGTTTCTTCATTTGCTGCTTTTATCTGATTTTAAAGGGTTGCCCCTGCAATTTTCATGTTAGATTTGCTTAAGATGGAGTAAAGTTGATTGGTTGTTAGTAGGGTTAATAACTGGTTGTGACTTTCTTGAGCAGAAATGAGTTCAGAAAGTCTTGAATTAATCCAAGACTTCCATTTAGAGAGCAACCTATAACTGCAATCAAGCACTGGGGAGTTAATAGGTAACGTATACATTTGAGTGCAAGCTGTGGTAATAGGAATTCATGAATGTAGGGCTGCCTACAAATTACAGCCTGTAAGCTGGTGGCTTATGGGAGGTTATTGCACTGAGCAGCTGTGACTCAAATGGGAGTCTCCAAGGGTGTCAGTTGTTGTCATACCCACTTGTTGGGGTTTGATGTGTCTTCTGGTGGGCTAGCTTCCCTGCCAGTGATGTTTACTTGGGTTATTTGTTTTATCTAGCATCCTGAGAACTGTTCTGCATATGGCAGCAGATAATGTTGGGGGTTGTAGCTTCTTAGCAGCTGGAAGGAGGCGAGCTGGCACCGAGTGTCCACACAGCAGGCTGTGGTGTGGGATGTAATTTGTAGGCAGTTCCAGTGCTGAAGGATCCCTGCTTTGGGTTCTGCTGCAGTGGGGTGTGAGGAGGGCAGCGGGCGGTCAGTTCTGGTGTCACTAGCAGGGAATCCATTGGCTCCCTGCTGTCACTGCCAGCATGGCCAGGTGCAGCACTTGTCCCCTGGTGGGCTGGGAGATGCTTTGTGCTGTGCCCTTTGCTCACCTCACTGCTTTGTGACTTCTGTTGCACCTCCTGCGTGGCACGTGGAGTCGAACTGCCTGCTCTGCTAATTCCTGTGTGTAAAGCTTTTGGAGGCTTAAGTTTCTGTCCGCCCAAAACGCGGCACTTCCAGTACTGCAGTTATACGTATGTTATCTGGTTTCTAGTAGCCTTTGAATGACTGTTAATGACCTGCAGGTATGAAATAGTGGATGTTCAGCTTCCTTGGCTGTTCAGCTGCTTGTCTACGATCCCATCTTGATGAGTCTCACCTAGAAAACAAAGTGTGCATGAGTTGTTGTTAGAGACTCCTACTGACTCCCAGTGGGGCAAAATTCTTTGCAATAATAGGTTTAGCATGTGGCCCGGTACCTTTGCAGTATCCTTGGGATAGCATTGTTCAGAGGAAGCCTTGCCTGTGTTTGAATAGCACTCAGGGTGCCAGGAGGAAGACTGGAGGAAAAGGAAATGGGGGAGCTGCGGGTTTGTCTTGCATTCACATCAGATGACAGGAAGTGGAAATTGAGGTTGGCTGTGGTGATCTTTGGGGCCACATCTGTGCGAATAACTCTTAAGCTCTGGATAAGCAGAGTCACTGCCATAATAAAGCTTTTTACACGTTCACACTTCTTCAATAAACATTTCAAGTTTTCCGTGACAGGTCTTCCTTCAGTGCTGAAGTCATCTTTGCGTGGGGATAACAGTCAAGTTACTCTCCATGCCTCACTGTATTAACAACAGATTATAACCAAAGCCTGGAGCTTCTGGTTACACACAGCTTCGTTTGGAGCTGCTCCTTGCAGAGGAGATAACTTGCATTGTTAAAAATTGCATGTGTGGTTTGAAAATCATGCTTGTATCATCTAGATCTAAAGATTCTGAATGAAATTGGCTACATAGGTTGCTTCCAAACTCTTCTACTAAAATGCTTTTTAAAGGAATGGCTACCACTTGCTGCCAAGGAAGCAGAAATGCGTTATTTGTTGGTTGCAGCGGTTCCCGGGTTGGGAGTTGGAGCCAACAGCATGAATTGTTCCTTTGGCAGAGTAGTTGCAGGGAGTTTTGTTGTTGGGAAATAAAATGTGGTGAGGATCATCGCTGCCCTTCCCTTGACTCTGTAATTGCAGGAGAAGGGAACCTGGCCCTCCTGCATCGCTGGGCTGAGCGCCTGCTGTACCTTCACCTCTCTAAAAGTGCACATCCTGAACGTTCGCCGTGGCTGTCCTGCGACATGACTCACATTCCTGGAACTTTCTTGCCTGCCTCCTGAAGCTTAACAAAGGGCAATCGCTTGTTTCGAACATCCTATCGGGCTTTATTAGGAAAAGTATTGTCTGCTTGGGCTGTCCCTGAAGTTACCTGATGCGTTCAGTGTCTTGGGACACTGCTGATTGCTTGCACCAGGACATGCCTCGTCCTGGCCAGTGCCTGCTGGTTCGTGTGCAGAGGGAGTTACCCTGATGAGCTTCCAGAGCTCCGAGCATTCTCTCATCTGGGAAGCTGGGAATTGAGCTTAGGCTGCGTGGCTCCCTAACTAACCCTATATTGCTAATCAGGAGGGGTTGAGTCCTAAGATGCCCTCATTAAACCCTCAGACAATTCTTAATCTCTGGGTTAGAAGTCAGTTGGTGAAATAGTGACAGGTGTGATTTGCCTGCTAGGTCAACTGGCACTATTAAACACTGGGGTCAAGGGAACCAAAAAAGCTGCAAGGAACTTTTGAGGTTAGATGTGTCTGTACAACGTATGTGCGCCTTGTTCAACATTGCTTAGTGCACCAAGTGCTAAGCATACAAGTTTAGTTGAGTTTTTCCCAAGTTTTATTAAAAAAAAGAAAAAAGCACACTCCCCACTGAATGGCAGGAGTGTCTGACTTCTGTGTGCATGTCACTGGAAAGCTGGCTGAGCCAGGGATGCTTAATTTTGCCTGACCCGTGCTGAGGTCTGGTGCTATTTCCACCTGGTCTGCTGTCAGCTCCTGGTTGTGGTTCTGCTCATCCTGCCTTCCTGCTTCCCAGCTCCTCCAGGCAGGTGGGAACAGGACTGTGTTTTCAGCCATGTCCACACTGATACAGTTTGGCACAGGGAAGGGATGGGAGCAGCTTTGCTCATGTGCGGACAGGGAGGGCAGCAAGAACTGCAGGCGCTGTGGGCTGGGACTGCTTGTGCAGAGAGAGGGATCAGATGGAGCTTCAGATAGTCATGGCAGGGCTGGAGAGGGGCAGTGTTTATGCTTGGAAGTAGGTGTGATTTCTAGAAAGACAAGAGGCAGAGTCCTCCAGCCCCATAGGGAGCTGTTAGGTAATTGTCCAAAAAAACAGCTATGAATAGATCTGCTGCTCACTCTTCAGCTGGCACTGCTGGGAGGAAGGCTTTGGGGTGTAGGGCTGTCGCTGATGAGGCCGGGCAGCTCAGGGCTGTGGTTGTGTAATGGATGTCCACCTCTGTGTGTATTTGGGAATTCCTGTGTGACTGAACTGAACCATTTGTATGACTGAGCTTGAAATGCATGTCTCCATTGCTGTACTTTCAGAGTACTGAAAGGTGCCATTCGTCTTTGTTCCCCCTCAGGTACCACCTTCTCAAACTCCTTCAGAAGTTCGGCAAAGTAAAGCAATTTGATTTTCTCTTTCACAAGTCTGGAGCTTTGGAGGGGCAGCCGAGGGGTTACTGTTTTGTGAACTTTGAAACCAAACAGGTATGTTGCTTTCTTGTTTCAAGAGAGTGGCTTCTTCCCCACCTCTTTTATGTCAATATAAAGCTAAAACAGGAAGGGATAAATGAAATGCCCAGGCTGCAGAAACCATAAGGATGTCAGAAGAGCTGTGCCAGTGCTTGAGGTCTAAAAGCTCAACGAATGATTTTTCATAACGAGGTGGAACAGCATTGCAACATGCATTTTTAATTGCTGTGAATCGAGTTTTGTGGGAGCTTCCCCAAGGTGAGATTTCACTGCTTAGTCAGGATAGGACCAAGAGGATAACATCCCTAGCAGGCATTAGCAAGATCTGGCGTAGGTGCAGGGTATTGATGGGACATGGTATGCCTCTGGGACGAATGGCAGTGTTTCTTGAGAAGCTGGTGGAGCACAGAGCTCCCTCTGCGTGCTGTTCCAACAGCTTCTGCCTTTGATTTTTTTTCAAAACTTGTGATCATCTTCCCCATTTCCTCCCTACAATGACTGAAAGAATCTGCCCTGCTGGTTTATAAAAGTCTGATTGCTCAGTTGGGTGTGGGAGTCTTCCAAGTATTTCTGGGTTGGGATACAATGGGATAAACGTTCTTTGCAGACAGTTAGCTTTACTTTCAGAGGACTGATTTACAAAAGGAAAAGGGTCTTTACATCTGAGACGGTTATGACTGAAGACTTGGTTTGTTTATTGAACTGCCTTCCTGTGCCTCCTGTGCAGGAAGCAGAGAAGGCGATCCAGTGTCTCAATGGGAAGCTGGCCCTTTCCAAGAAGCTGGTGGTGCGGTGGGCGCACGCACAAGTCAAGGTAAGCCTGCTGGTAGATAAAAATCAGTTTGCGAAGTCAAAAAGCCGTAATATTAAGGAACAGCTCTTATGAAGGCTGTCTTAGCTTGGCAAGATACCAGTGTGTTCTAGGAAATAGCTCTCAGGGAAGCAGCATGAACAATGTACCACTTCTGTTATCCTCCTGAACTAGCTGAGTTAGCGGTGAATGAGAAAAGGCTGTTTAACCTGATGTTCTTTGTAAAGGTGCATCTAATTAGAGCTCTGGGAACTGGTTACTTCTCTAAATTTCTGTTTTTCAACTTTTCCCAAGCTTAGTGAATGATTGGCTGAAAGGTTGATTCCTTCCCTTTGTGGTTTTGCACCCTTTTTGGATAAGAGATGCATGGAAATTCCCAATTACTAAGCACTCTGTAACTTTGTTCCACTTCTGAAAGCACTTATCTGGCAGCAGCTATAATTATTCCTGACTTGTAAAGCAAGGTGTTTCACTTCTAAATATCATTTTATTGCTTGCTCTACTGAATAAAACATCAGGGTTTTAATGTTAACTTGAGTACCTTCTGGAACATCCTTGTTTTCATGCCTCTGAATTCTTGTCTTGTTTCTCCTGCAGTTATTTACTCCAGCAACTTATATGAAGCAACTTTGTTTGAATAACTGTCTTTGTCGAGAGAGATTTTTCTTGGGGGAGGCAGAGGGAGGTGCTTATTGTTATTTACCTTTGGGTAATGTGATTTTAACACACCTTGATTATCTTGTAATCAACATCCTACTCTTTTTTTTTTTTTAATTGAGTGCAGCAGTGCATTTTTTTAGGAACCTTGACAACAGGGGGGGGGGGGGGGGTAGGAAAGAAAAGGGAAAAGCAGGTATCT